>NC_046162.1:55911647-56104147 GCF_011064425.1 Rattus rattus
GCACCTAGGAACGGATTTCCTATGTCATCACTCAAACTCATATCTTCTTCCTTTGCATCTTGCCAAACTGGTTTTCCTTCAATTTACATTTCTGAGACTCCGGTGTGGCAAGATAACAGGTCTAGACTGCATGAATAGACAGACAGTTGAGTTGTAGAGATGGAGGGGAGACCAGGAGTCAGAAGGCGTTCTCTTTTGTCTTTCCAGTGTACTTCCTAAACAATTCCTGAGCCCAGCCGACAGGCATCTGACTTGGTGTTTAGAAGGCGCCCATTCCGTGTGCTTTCATTCATCAGCTGTCTGACAGCTCAGAAGTAGAAAGGGTATAGGAGAGAAAATAAGAGTTTGCCCTATGTTGTTACTGGTGGCCTTCCCTCACTTGGCAATTAGAAAACAGTTAAGTCTGTGGAGACAATCTCAGCCCCTGAGGGGGGGGTCCCCATGATTGGCAGAGCTGGGATCTGAGAGTCACTGAAGGACAGATGTGGGGAAGGTGCAGAGAGGAATCTGCCTCTTGGTTTCTTGCAGGAGGTACCTTCCCTCTTGGCAGAGCTGTGAGATGGGAAAATAAAATAGGAAGACATTGGGAAGCCTCATGCCTCGGCTTATCTGTCCACCTGTGAACACTCCTGAGTGTTTGTTACTTTTCTAAAATGTCAGGTATTTGGTCACTGATTGCCATGTTGAGAGTTATCTGGAAATGACTGTGAAGACCGGCTTGGTGGGTAACCAGGAATAAGAAAGGTGATGTTATCTCAGAAGGTTGCCACTTAGTGACATGCCCTAATTACAGTTATTTAGGTCAACGTGTCCACGCATCAGCATCCTCTCGAACGCAGAGGATGTTGATGGCGTGTGCCCACAAACCTGCTGATGCTGATGGTGACTTTGGTAAAACATAAGCAGCCGCTCCTAAAAGATAAGTGGGAAACCAAGGCACTGCGCTTGGGGTAGGTCCTAGGTCATGATTTGCCCACAAAGGGAGCGACTGCAAAGGACAGAACACAGTGGTAAAATGGGGGTCAAAAGTAAAAATTCCCTAAGTATTTCCAACGTCATTTCGATCTAAATCATTTCAGTCAGAGATACAAGTGTGGAGGCTCTAATCCTCTCAGAATGACACCCCCAGAGTACAGACATGGTTCCTTCCCCCCTGCTTCTAAGAGATAGGAAGAGCAAAGAAACTAACCCATGGATTGGTAATTGATTTCCAGTTCCAGGCTCTCCCTTTCATCTCTGCTCAAGGGGCTTTGGGTAGTGCCACATCTGGCGGTGGTTTGTGTGAACGGAAATAATACGTGTGATCGTTTCCTGTTTGGTCATTTTAACCTGTCTCCGGACTGAACAGAATTTGACCCACTTCCCTCAGTAGCAGGGTTCTGTCCAAAGACCTGGCTGAGTCTGGAAGCTGCCCTCGCCCCTGGTCCTGAGCATAATGTGTTCATTTGCATAAGTTATGTTGGCAGCTGGAGCAGAACTCAGGATATGTTTCTTCAGAGCCAAGAGTTATTTTTGACAAGAGCCAAAGTCAAGTAATGCTGGACTTTTGTTGTTGGTTTTTGTTTTCTTTGTGTGTGTGTGTGTGTGTGTGTGTGTGTGTGTGTTGTGTTTTACTTTTGGAGGCAAATTTTCTTTTATTACTGACTTGAAAAACCACACAAAGTTTTATATTGTGTGACACCTGAGGTAGAGTTCTTTTGAAGACGGTACTAAAGCAGAAAATAATTAATTCTTGGAATGATCTTTTTCTAGTCTGGCATTGATTCCCTCTGGCCCAGGCTGACTGACCTGTCCTGCAGATCTTTCTCTGCCATTCATTTTCTGCAGTGGTAGCCATGGTCATGTGTCTGACAGACCAGGAAATGTGGGACAATTCTCTGTGCTGGAATCTCTTTGCACAGCAAAGACTCGTCTGTTACAGGGCAAGTGCTGACTGTTCCCAAACCCGTCCTAGGACTACCTCATTCTGTGAGCTATGCTTTGCTCTTTAAAACCAGTTCCTTAAACTAATTACATTTTCTTCTCCCTTAGACACTTTAGAAAGGTATGGATGTTTATTTTAGACCTTTCTGACGTGCTCAGATAAAACCCAGACATGTTCATAGCATTACAACCTTTGCCAGGGCAGGGATGCATACACCGTGGCCCTCCGGGCAAGCGCAGCCAGCAGTCTGTCTGTGCACAGGGTTTTTACTATTTATTTATTGTGTATGTATATGTATGTTGGTATATGAATGTGTCCACGTTTGCCTGTGTAAGGTGTGCCTAGAGGCCAGAAGTTGACTTTGAATGTCTTTCTCAGTGACTGGCCACCTTATTTCTTGAGACAGGGTCTCTCATGGGCTTGCACTGGCCTTTTTAGGTGGGTACTGGGGATCCAAATTTAGGTTCTTATGTTTCTCTACAAGCACATCACCTGCTGAGCCATCTCCCCAGCCCAATGTCTCATTTTTAAAGAGCTGTAGAGTAGGAAACAGAAATATAAAAAAAGACTATACAGCCCACAAATTAAAAAAAAAATTTACAACCAACATGAGCATAGAAGTGTGCATGTGTAATCCCAGGATTTGAGAGGTGGAAGCCAGAGGATCACCCATTTGGGGCCAGCCTTGGGGCTGTGTCACAGAAAGATCCTGTCTCAAAAATAATAATAACAAATAATCATACATAGTACTTTTACTCCTTTTTTTTTTTTTTTTTTTTTCTTTTTTTTTTGCTGGGGACCTAATTTACTTCCTAGATCCTTGAGTAAATCCCCAGGCCCCACTCCTTTTTTTTTTTTTAACTGAAATAATTTACTGATCCTTGAGTCAGGCCAGCATTATAAAGTCTTAGGCCTTATATTTATGGCAGCTAATGTGTCTTCCCTTTCGAGCTGTGCTATCTCATTGGGTACTGCTGGCTGAACCAAAGTAAATTATATTTGTCCAGTGTATCGGCACTCTTTTTATATGCCTCTAGTGGACTGAAATTCTAGCTCCTCTCCCTCCCCAGAGTTTCACGTGGTAGTCTAGGATGGCCTACAATTTAACTGCATAGCCCAGGCTAGTCTCAAATTCATGGCATTCCCCTTGCCTCAGTCTCCCAGGTATTGGGGTCGCAGGTGTGAGTCACTGTCCTGTTGCAGCCGCCTTTTAAAGTCACCCAGTGAGCTTTGGAAGTGCTGTTGTCCCAGCCCCTCGGCAGAGTAAAAGAGACCCTTCCTAAAGATAGGTCTCACGTGTGTATGGGAAATCAGACAACACTACTTTGCAGTCGGGCCTGACAACTCCAGCCCGGACCACTCTGATGTCTAGCTATGGTTGATCATGAATCCATAGGCTCAGGCAGTTCCTAGTCTCGGGTTTCATTAGAAATATAATGAAAACGGAGTGCACAAACCGCTCTTTAATTTCAAGACGGCAGTGTGGCTCAGGGACACTTTAATGGAAACAGTTGTCGGACGTGAAGAACTTACAAAGCAAAGCACGGAACCCAGAGAAATGGAATGTGAAAGAGAAGAACAGAGAGAAACGTAGTAAAGAAAGAAAATGACTCAGTATTTCAATACCCAGATCACTGAGTAGGTTTCTTGCTATCTGGGTGAGTATATCTATTTTCAAAAGTGCTATTAGCATAAACAGAGCAGTAAATCTGGGGCACCGTGCCCTCTTTTTTTTTTTTTTAAGTTGTTAAGAAGAATTATATCAGTGTGCAGGTGTCACACGCAGTTACTCAGAATCAGAAAGAAGGCTGATGGGGGTTAGGAGACCTCCATCTATCTATCTTTTTTTGCAACCAACCACGTCCACGCTGTTTCTTCAACACTTCCTCTTGCTAATGAAGGTACTAGCTGGGGATGGGTTGGGCTTTCCCATCTCAGCCTAAGACTGCAAGATTTGAATGCGCCCCTGAACCGGCCTCGCTGACCACAGCAGGTACCCGGGGCAGAAATCTGAGCAGGAAGGACAGGTAATGGCAACGCCCGGACGTCAGACCGGACGCTTCTTCCTGCCTGTTTCCCATCCTCCCATTTACCAGTGCCCTCTTCTCCTTCTTCTTCCAAACCAGCAAGTGTGGAGGCGAGACACATCAAAGCCGAGATGGGAAGTGAAAGAGCTCTCGTTCTGGACAGATTGGCAAGCAATGTGGCTAAACGAAAAAGCTCGATGCCTCAGAAATTCATTGGTAAGATCACACGGCCCTTTCTTGCTTCTGACAGCAGATACCTTGGGTGAGATAACACAGAGATGTTTACTGCTTGTGCTTGCCTCGTTCGGTCCGTTAAAACCAGGCTTCTAATGCGGCGTGGCTGGTTCATTTTGATGGCTGTAGTATATAGATTTAAAAAAAAAAATTTTCTCAGAAGCCCTAGCTACAGAACAGGGGAGCATTTGGTATTGTTTCTTAAATGGAGTTGGTGTTAAAAATGCTGTTCCTTCCTCTTCCCCCTGAATGACATCTGTTGCATGGATTTATGCAATGTACACCAGTAAAATGTCCAAGATAGCATCTTGGTAAAATTTTGCAATGATATGTTACAAGTTGGTTCTGTTAACATACTCCAACCTTTTTTTTTTTAAATGTTCTAAGGCATATCGCCACATTTTCTTGAATTTGATGGAGGGCTAGCTTTAACAGAACGTCCATGGAGAAAACCGTGGATTTAAATAACTCAGCCTGACTTGATCGCTGTCTTGCTGAAGTTAGCTTTTATGTCTTTGGTTTTCGCATTGTCAGAAGCCACCAACGGAGTGGGATGACAGACAGTGACGTTCAGACAAGTGGTGTGGGACTTACAAATGGCAGGGCTATTTTATTTTCCCAGATGTTTGCATGCTTATGACCACAGTGTTTAAAATAGATTTGTAGCTGGGAATTAGGCAGCAGACTTCGAATGTGCCAGTTTTATGATAAGTTGAAAAGTTGGTGGTGTTGCACAAAGATAGTTATCACGTAAAGAAAAGCCTTCCTCGACACTGATATTTTGAGATTTGTCAGTTCCCTTTTGTAAAGCTGCTTGATGCTTCTAATTTGAGTCTTCTTGTGTTTATTGATTCCAGTGGCTTTTATACATACATGCCTTTCTACTCTTGTTTTATTTTGCATTTTTAAGACAGGGCTTCTCTGTGTAGCCCTAACTCAGAGATCTGCCTGCCTCTGCCCCCCTCTCCACGTTGCTGGGATTACAGTCGAGTACCAGCACCTCCTTGGTCACCTGTTTACTTTTAACTCTAAGATTATTCGGGCCTAAGTAGACATTCAATTGAGTTATATGCATTGTTGATTTTGAAATCACGGAAGTTGGTGTTTCTGCTTATTTATTTTATTGTTATTAGCTGGATGTATTCTGTGTGCTTTTTGTCACTTCGATAATAAATTGTAGCACACAGCTTTAATCCCAGCACTCACAAGGCAGAGAGCAGTAGATGTCAGTGAGTTTGAAACCACCCTGGTCTACATAGTGAGTTCCAGGCCAGCCAGGGCTATAGAGAGAAACTCCCAAGGGGTATGTTGGACTGTTCCTATATTCCCAACACTTGGGAGGTAGAGGCCAGAGCATCAGGAGTTCAAAGCTATCCTCACTACATAGTAAGTTTGGGGCAGGCTGGGCTATATGAGAAACCCTGCCTTTAAGAAAAAAAACTATCATCAGTCAGTCAGTCAGTCAGTCAGTCAGTCAGTGAACCATCAACTAATCCTGTCAGGCTGAAATTGGTCTGCTTTGGTTTATGGAGATTTTTGTCTCCCAATCACTTCACCTTCTTGTGAGGAGATGTGTCAGGGGGCGTGTGATGACTTCCACAGAAAGGTTAGGCACCTGGGACCAATCAGGATGCCAAAGCATTACCTGGGTAGCTCCTGACCTTACTCATGTGAATCGATGTGGGTCGTCATCCTCTAAGAGTGGATCTTCACTGGAGGAATACGTTGGCTGTAGAAATGGCTGACACTGATCAGGACAGGCACAGGATGAGAGGGCAGGGAGCACAAGAGTCTCCGTTTCAGCCCCGTTTTACTCAGTGCACTAAAATTCCAGAGAGGCTCCATAGTCCTCACAGTTGGCTTAAGTCTGTGGCTGAGCAAAGCCCTACTTACTGTGGAAAAGGTTGCTGGGGTTGCCCTCGTCGTTGTTCTCAGGTCCCCTGTGTCTAGGTCCACTTGGCTCTCTCTGCTGCTGCCTCAGGGAGCCATGCTTTCTGACCACAGGATTTCAAACCTGCAAACTCACACATCTGAGGACTCAGATTTCAGGCTGGAACCTCACTGCACCAGCGGACTTTGGAAGGTCTGATTCCTCTGTTTCTGAGCCATTCTGGATGCTAGGATCAGGAACTTGGAGGAGTTAGTGCTTTTTGCTTGTTAGTAAAGCTTGTCCTTTGACAGTTTCATGTTCATTTGGTACCTAATGCATTCTGGTCACTCCCCTCTCTGGTCACTCTCCTCTCTGATCCCTCTTGTCCCCACCCTGTCAGCACACCACCACCACCACCCTTACAGACCTCTTTCCCATATTTACTAGTTTGATTTTGTGTAGTGTCCCAGAGAGTTCATCTAGGGTTATCTGTGTGACCCTGAACTTGGAACTTAACTCTAGAGCCCAGAGGACTCACCAGTGCCAATCAACTGAACAGAGTCATCAGCTTCAGAGCCCAAGACATTTGGGCCTTTTTTTTTTTTTTTTTTTTTTTTTTTTTTTTTTTCGGAGCTGGGGATCGAATCTGGGGCCTTGAGCTAAATCCCCAACCCCCATTTGGGCCTTTTTTAAACATTTTTCTCCTTTTTTGGAATATGGTACCGTAACACAACTTGAAGGACACTTCCCTGCATTTCTCAGACAATCTTTTCTGGGCCCCTGTTTACTCATTTGTGAACGAGAAAACTAAATCAGGATGAAATGACTGGGAAGGCCCCTCATCGAGAGTCTATGCTAAATGACTTCAAGATGTCAGGCAGAACCAGCTTGTGTTTTAGAGAACCTGGCCATGTGATTTGGCAACCTCTCCTCGAGCCCCTAAGGATAGAGTTCGGTCGTACACTGGTGCTGAGCTTTGACCTGGGTGGTTTTGTTTGCTGGTTTGGAGGGTGGCTCCTAGGGGCCACAGTGTTGGGATGTAAGTGCTCAGTGATGTGATGTAAGCACTCTAGTGAACGACGTCACCAGTCTTTAAAACTTGTGTTGGTTGGGTTGGGTTTTGGTTTTGTTGTTGTTTTGTTTTGTTTGTTTTCCTTGAGGAAAACATTCTTTGTTTTTTTTCTTTTTTCCTTTTTCTTTTTTCGGAGCTGGGGACCGAACCCAGGGCCTTGCGCTTGCTAGGCAAGTGCTCTACCACTGAGCTAAATCCCCAACCCTGAGGAAAACATTCTTTTTTTTTGGTTCTTTTTTTCCGGAGCTGGGGACCAACCCAGGGCCTTGCACTTCCTAGGCAAGCGCTCTACCGCTGAGCTAAATCCCCAACCCCTGAGGAAAACATTCTTAAAGCTCACACTGAGGGTAAAATTATCACTGCACAAACCTGCTTAGGGCAGCACCGTGTAACCTGCCCACTGCTCTCATGTTCATCCACCACACACCTGGAGGCGGTGTGGGGCATCTCTAATGTCTGTAACCCCAGCGCTTGAGAGGCGGAGGGAAAAGGTCATCTTCTCAGTGTCAAGCACAGCCCATGTGAGATGCTGCTTCAGAAAGCAAAGACACAAACGCTTCTCGGCCTTTTGGCTAAGATCAAGTGTAGTATCTGTTCTTATCAGTTTAATATCTGATACGTCCTCTATCCGAGGACAATATATTAAATGGATTTTTGGAACTAGGAGTTGGAATAGGAGCTTGCTCCGTCCACTCCACGCATCGACCTGGTATTGCAGTACCTCCAGGAACGGTGCAGGGAGGGAGAGGAGAGAGAGAGGGAGAGGGGGAGAGAGAGAGAGAGAGAGAGAGAGAGGTTTCCTGTCAGATGTATGGTACTCTTGTTTTGGTGCCTGCTCCTAATCTAGCATTAACTTGTATCCTAAGCCTTTGTTTATGAGATTCTTTTTAGGGCACACAAGAGGCAGACAGATCTCTGATCTCTGTGAGTTCCAGGCCAACTGGTTCTGTACCAAGAATTTTGGGCCAGGTAGAGCTAGTTAGTGAGATTCTGTTGTGGGGTGGGCTGATGTACAAGCATGAAGACCAGAGTTTGTTATTCATCCCTCCTTCCAGAACCCCCATGAACTCTCCTGTGATACCATCAGGAGTCTCGGGAGCTTGCTGGTCATTCTTTCCAAATTGGAAACTCTGGGTTCAGTGAGAGACTCTGTCTCAAAAAATAAGAAGAAAAATTATTAAGGAAGACACCCTTAAGTTGGACATCTAGCCTCCGCTTACACGTGTGTACACACACACAGACACACACACACAGATACACACACATACACAGACACATACACACACACAGACACACACACATAGAGACACAGACACACACACACACAGAGAAACACAAACACACAGACACAGTCACAGACACACACACAGAGAAACACACAGACACACACACAGACACGCACATACAGAAACATACACACACAGACACACACAGATACACACACAGAAACACACAGATATACACACACACAAAAACACACAGATATACACACACACAGAAACACATACAGACACACATACACAGACACACAGAGAAACACATAGACACACACACACAGAGACACACACACACAGTCACACACACAGACACAGTTACAGACACACACACACATACAGAAACACACACACACAACACACACACACACAGACACACACACAGACACACACACACAGACAGACATACACACACACATAGACACACACACACACACACACACACACACACACACACACACACACAGACACACACACACACACACACACACACACACACACACACACACAGACAGACATACACACAGTCACAGACACACACAGTCACACACACACAGACACACACACAGACACACACACACACTCACACACACACAGACACACACACACAGACACACAGACACACACACACACACACACACACTCACACACACACACACAGACACACACACAGACACACACACAGAAACACACACACACAGACACACACACAGGCATACACACAGTCACAGACAGACACACACAAGATGAGGTATGTGTATATATACATACAAAAAGAAAAGGAAGGAAGGAGAGAGGAAGGAAGGAAGGAAAGAAAATCCACTGCACAGGGGAAGCCCTTGTGTCATTAGCTGACCCACCCTGTGTGCCTGAAAGCAGTGAGGTCAGGAGAAGGAAAGCAGAGCACCTCCTGTGGGATGTGGGATGTGGGATGTGGGATGCAGCCATGTAAGCCCAGGCCAGTGCTCCCCTCCCTCTCCTTTCCTTCCTCCCTTTCCAAGACACCATTTTCTGAAGAGCTTCGCTGCCAGGGAAATGGCACCGAGTGGGCCATGAAGAATGAGTCATTCCCTTTCATCCTTGCAAAGAGTGCACCGTTCTCACACCAGCCCCTGAGCGCTGACCTCTTGAACTATGAGGGCAAAGGTCAAACAGAACTTGGGACCCCTTCCCCTGCACCCCTGCAGGGGCGGTGGCTCTCATCTATGTCAAGATGATCTCTCTCCAAAAGACAAGATGGACTTGCTTGTAGCATCCTGACCTGAAGCTTGTCCTGTTATAAACAGTGTTTGGCCTTCCTTTAGGTCAGGCTAGCCTCAAATAGTCGGACCAGAACAGAGAGCAGCTTTCTCTCCACAAGAAGAGAAAACATAACTTGTTGTTGAATTTTTCTTTTTCCTGGTTTTCTCCCCCACCCCACCCTGCAAACAGAACTCACCACATCTCCTTTTGAAAAAATTTTATGTGTTCATTTATTAATGACAGCTCTTGTGTTGAAAAGAACATGAAGGGGGGGGGAAAGACCTTTGTCACTGTCAGTAAACATGGCAGTGAGGTTTTGGCACTTCTTCAGGCGCCATCAGCTCTCCTGGTGATGCATGTGCAGGATGAGAACCTACTTTGGTTAACAGAGCAGCAGGGGGCAGTTATCACCTGTCAAGGAGCCCCTTCCTAGAGTCTCTGTGTCCCTGGTTCCATGGACATTAAGATGTTCTTAATTAAGGCACACTCTAAGGATGCCAGGAACCTTCGGAGAAGCGTTAGACTCAGGAAGGAAAGAAAACCAGAGCAGTGGGGAGACACAGCTAGATAAAACGGGGCCAGACCCGGGTCAGGTGAGGCCAGGCGTGGCCCTCCTTCTGCGGGAGGTCATGGAGCATGTGCTGAGAGGCTTTGGGCCACCAGAAGTCTGGTCCCTGAGAGCTGGTGTCAGGGAAACCCTGAAGGCGGCTGTTTTGTGTCCAGAGTGAAGAACTCTCTTGGCTGCCTGGAATTCCTTATATCCAAGCAGTGTGTCACAAATGTCAAAGACCTGGGCAGCAGCCCTGTGTGGTCCCCAGCTCAGGTCTCCTCCTGGTCAGTGTTTATATTTTCTCCCCTTTCTGCTGCAGCCTGACTCCCCATGTCCTGAAGGGAGTGTTAGTAACTCCAGTCTTCCTTAAGTTGAAATCAGAATCACTATAGCCACTGAGCACCCCATTTTTCTTGCTTATCTGCCCTTCCTACCTCCCTGTTTCCTTCCCTTCCTCCCCATCCCTCTTTCCCTTCCTCCTTCCTTCCTTCCTTCCTCCTTCCTTCCTCCTTCCTTATCTCCCTCTCTTCTTCTCTCTCCCTCTTTTCTTTCCTCCCTTCCTCTCTCTTTCTGCTCTTCCCCTCCCTCCCTCCCTCCCTCCCTCCCTCTCTCCCTCCCTCTCCCTTCCTTTCTCGACATGTGCTTGCAGTGAGGCGAGTGGAAACAGCCATGATACATAGTAGGAAGTAGCAAGAAACACCATCAAGTGACCTGAGAAACTCCAGGACCTCTGCCCAGCCTCCATGTGCTCTTCCTTCACACTTTTCTGGACCCCTTTCTACTTCCGGGCATTCCTTCCCAAGTTCCAGGTCTGGATGCCCTCCCCCACCTCACCCCCACCCCACCCCCATCACAGTCTTCTACCCTTTGCTGTGGCTGCCCACCTCCTCCACCTCCGGGTCCAAGCACAAGTGGAAGAAGAGATCCGAGCGCCCATACTTTCCTAGCACGTCTTTGAAGTGCCCCACGGTTTCCTCCCCCACTCTCTTGTCTGTGCTACACTTAGTTCTTCCACAAAGCCAGTGAGGATGCTGCCTCAGAGGGAAGTAGGTGCTGCATCTTGTCCGTGGGTCGCCGTGGTGTCCATATTTTCCAGAGCATAAGTAATAACAGTAACAGGCCATCACTTTCCGAGTACTCACGTGTGCCAGGCGCTCTGTTAAGCACCGGGCAGACAGCCCGCATCGTAGATGATGCTCAAACGCATAGTCTGATATATGCTGATGACTGTGAGAATTAAAAACCAAAGGGCCATGGTTGCTGCCACTAGACGCCCTCTGCCACGCCTATGGGAACTATCCCAGCAGAATGTCTGAGGTCACTGTGGAAGGCTGAGCCACCGGGAGGGAGAAAGCTTCCAGCATGCGCTAAGATGTGACTCTCGAATTGCAACCCGGCTCTCCAGTCACCGTGGACAACCTTGGGAAAAATGAAGCAAATTGTTTGAGCTCTCAGTTCCTCTTCCGTCCAAGACAGTAATCCACTTGAAAGCTTTCGGCCTTGAGGGCTGATGAAGTGGCAGTGAGCTAAGTCTGTAGCACAGAGCTCAGTACCGTAGGGCCAGGGCCACAGTAAAAGTTGCTTTTAGGGGTTAGGGATTTAGCTCAGTGGTAGAGCGCTTGCCTAGCAAGCGCAAGGCCCTGGGTTCGGTCCTCAGCTCCGAAAAAAAAAAAAAGTTGCTTTTATCATTAACATCTTATATAGAATATATAGTGGGCCTTAGACCCTGAAGACAGAGCTCTAAGTCTGCCTGCCCAGTCTGGGATGCTAGGTTTCCAACAACCATGTTCCCATGGCTTCAATACAGACGTGCAGTTACTCACTCGAGAAATACCAAAATATAGGTTAGCCACTTTGAGGAAGGTCTCTAAGGATCGAGTGGCCCAACCAGGCAGCCAGGATCATTTGTGTCTTCATCAGAAGAAGAACATGTCTGTGTGCTGCCTTGGAAGCAGTTATACTCTTGTGGTTTTGCCTAACCTTTTGTATGAGTGTGTTACTCAAGAAACGTGCACTATTGGCTTTTTCAATTACTGTAGCCTACCCCTTCGGGGTTTCATACTCATTGAGTCATCCGGTCTGCAGGTGACTGATAACCATCTGTAGCGATCAGGTTACGGTAACCGGGAGATGAGGGGATCTGATCAGAGTGAGCTGTGTGCACGTGAAGATCTGGGGCACTCCCCTTACCACATTGAACAATGGTCTGCGTTAAACCACGCAACCCAGTCACCTGACTCCATTCTTCCAGGGGTTTGGTTTCCCTTCCTGCCTTGCCCCTTTCCCCCTGTGGCACCCCAGCTGGTTGCTGTGAGGTGCCCCGCCCGCCCGAGTGGTGTGGAGGAAGGCAGAGGTACCCGGTGTGCCTACAGGACCCTGGAAACTTCCCAGAGCCTCTCCGTCATAAGAGACAGAGATTAGCGATCTCTGGGTATTTAGGGAGTTTAGCAGAGCCAGCCACGCTGGGAAATGACCTTGGAAAGATTAAGGAACCAGATTTCATCAGTCCTGTGCCGTTTCCAGGGGAACAGGTGTGGGTGAACTCCGTGTCTCTTGTTCTTGGTGTCTTTGCTTCAGTCAGCCATCATGATCAAGGAGAGAGCCAGTCTCGGGGCTGGAAGGAAAACCCATTGGTTACTTTGGCAAGCGTGCACATTTTTCTGTGGCTTCCTCGTGAGCTGTCAAGTTAGGGCTTTTTCTTTTTTCCTTCTCAGATATTAGTGCAGAAAGTAACATGTCCACAAGGTTGTGGGGATGCAGGGCAAACACAGCTCAGCGCTCCTAGCCGCCTTTCCGCCTCCCACCTTGTCCGGCACATTTTACCCATTGCTCTTCATTGGTCACAGCTTCCTTCCCTCAGAGGTGTAGCCACTCGCTGTGTGTTTGAATCCAGCCGCATTCGATGGCTGGTTATTCCGAATGCCTAGTATGTGACCCTACTGTGTGTGTTTCAAGGGTCCTCTGTTTGTGGTACTGGGATTGACCCTAGGGTCTCACACAGATGAACAAGCACTCAGACCTGACTTTAATTTTGGAGACAAAGATTCACAAGGTCACTCAGGGTGACCTTGAACTCTCTTTTGTAGCCCAGGCAGGTCTTCTATCTGATCCTCTTCCCTTGGCCTCAGGAGTAGCTGGGATTATAGGCCTACCTCTTCTTTCTTGTTTCGTTTCCCCCCGCCACCCCAAATCTCTCTTTCTTTCCCACAATATGGGATACAACCTACTTGGAAGCACACGGGCCATTTGTGAACTTTGATCCCTATGAACAGAAAACCCAGGTCAGTGAGATGGCTCGACAGATGAGGGCAGTTGGTGCCAAGTTTGGCAACCTGAGTTCAAAACCAAGGTCCCACGTGGTGGAATGACAGAACTGAGCCCCGTAAATTGCCCTTTAACCTCAACAAGCGTGCAGTGACAAACCTGTGTCCCCTTAGGCAAAGCAAATGAATAAATGTAAGAACACAGGAAGCAAGGAAGCAAGGGAGGAAGGGAGGGAGGGAGGGAGGGAGGGAGGGAGGAAGGAGAAGGGAAGAAGAGAAAAGATAAAAGGAGAAGCCAGCATGTGCCAGGTGCTGTGTATGTGCCTGGCCCTGTCCTGAGCACCTTCCAGTGACCCCGCGAGGAGTTACTGTGTTCATTTCACACAGGGTCACACAACTAGTAACCAATAGAACCAGAATCAAACCAGCCCAAACTAGTCTATGTGGCTGAAGCCTGTCTCAACCAGCACTGCTTCTCCCCCAGTGTGTGGACCTTTCAGCTCCATATGCCCGTGTCTTTCAGCCCGCATCTCTTCTCCTCCCTCAGACAGAGCAATCCTAGTCCCGCCAGTTCACCAGGACCCTTCTCAAGAGTTACATTTTTTCCGAGAATTCACTCCTTTCCCAGAGTACTTCTGAAGTTTTGGCTTCCCCTTAATGTTGAAATATACAGTTCATACCAAACGGCCTCGCTTTGCCTGTATAGCACCTTACAACCCTAACACACACACACACACACACACACACACACACACACACACACACACACACACACACACACATATCAAATGGGCCATTTAGAATAAAGCCATAGATGAGCGGCCCTCCTGCCATGTCCACGCTAGAGCTTGTCTCCCGTTGTTTCTGCCCTGCAAGAGTAGAGACCACTCAAGAACAGAACCTGATTGCTCTGATCCCCGTGTTTTCTTACGGTGCCATAAGTAAATCAGTACAAAGTAAATGAGGATTAGGGGGCAGCCAGAGCAAGCCACACGCTGCGAGCTACTGAGGCCGATCAATACCCAATATTACAAGTTGAATAGCAGTTAGGACGGGCCCAGCACTTTCAGAGTACACACAGAGTGAGAGAGCGAGGCCCCAGGCCCCTCACAGCCCACTAGCCCCAGCCAGTCATGGTCCACTGTCTTTGCTTCTTGTGCCCACCCCCTCCTCCAGTGGCATACCTCACAACATGGCGTCCCCTAATGGCATCTCTGCCCCTCTCTTTTATCCACTGGCTTACATTTGACAAGTCAGATTTGTACAGCACCCCCAAAAATGTGCCTGGTGTACCCCCTGAGACTCCTTGTGGCTGGGTATCCCCCTGCCCCGCGGCTGGGTGCCCCCTACGCCCCTGCTCCGCGGCTGGGTGCCCCCTACGCCCCTGCTCCGCGGCTGGGTGCCCCCTACGCCCCTGCCCCGCGGCTGGGTGCCCCCTACGCCCCTGCCCCGCGGCTGGGTGCCCTCTACGCCCCTGCCCCGCGGCTGAGTGCCGGTGAGCAGCAACCACAGCTTAGCCCTCCCCTCTTCTAGAGGATTCTGGGAAACAACTTTCCCCAGTCTGCTTCTTGCAGTTTCTTCCGTAACCTCCCCTCCCGCCTGTTTCAGGTGAGAAGCGCCACTGCTTTGACGCCAACTACAATCCCGGCTACATGTACGAAAAGGAGAACGAGATGATGCAGACCCGGATGATGGACCAAGCCATCAACAACGCCATCAGCTATCTCGGGGCTGAAGCCCTTCGCCCCTTAGTCCAGACTCCGCCTGCTCCCACCTCTGAGATGGTCCCAGTCATCAGCAGCGTGTACCCCATAGCACTTACTCGGGCCGATATGCCCAATGGGGCCCCACAGGAGCTGGAGAAGAAACGGATCCTCCTGCCAGAGAAGATCTTGCCTTCTGAACGAGGTCTGTCCCCCAATAACAGTGCCCAGGATTCCACGGACACCGACAGCAACCACGAGGATCGCCAGAATCACATCTACCAACAGGGCCACATGGTCCTCCCCCAGGCCCGCAACGGGATGCCACTTCTCAAGGAGGTACCTCGCTCTTTCGAACTCCTCAAGCCCCCTCCCATCTGCCTGAGGGACTCCATCAAAGTGATCAACAAAGAAGGGGAGGTGATGGATGTGTTCCGGTGTGACCACTGCCACGTCCTCTTCCTGGATTATGTGATGTTCACCATCCACATGGGGTGCCACGGTTTCCGTGACCCCTTTGAGTGTAACATGTGTGGATATCGAAGCCACGATCGCTACGAATTCTCCTCTCACATCGCCAGGGGAGAACACAGAGCCATGTTGAAGTGAGCTTCCGTCTCCAAGCGCACACCTAAGGGTCAGCATTGTTTTTAAAAGCTGATGACAACCTTACCCAGTAGACCGAACTCAAACCCACAGCCCTGCCCAGGTACATCAGCTCTCAGTCATGGCCGGCAGGAGCGGTCAGAGAGACACTGCCCTCATCTAGAAACTGTCTGCAGAGCTGTCATGTCACTTTGGGGAACCTCCCTCTCCCGTCAGTTGAATTCGATGGGATTTAAAAGCCAAAGAAGAATCTGGTTCATTATCTTTTGTAGCAATCCACTGGAGCTCCTGGCCAATTGGCTGCAGGAGTCATTCGCTGGAATTCACAGCCATATGTGGAAAAGCCTTTTGATCCTATGCCCAGTGTGTCGTCATCCATCCCTTCACATCCAAACAGTAAAGAAGAGGTGTCTATAACAGTAAGGATCCGCTGTCAGTAATGGAAGACCCTATTTGTGGCGCTTCAATCCACTTCCTATCACGCAAGCAAAACAAAACTGAAGCCATCTGAGGACCCTTCTGCTTTACCTGATGTCGCAAGGGACAACCTCAGACGATTTGGCCTGAGCCAGAACTCTGATCCTCCTGCCTCTGTCTGGAGGAAAATTCTGAACCGGAAGAGCCAATGCTTTTAAACATCGGGTATCATGGAAACCGCAGTCATCCACCGAGGGATGGTAATTTGTTCCCATTGATTGAGATTGGTAGAGCAAGCCAGGGACACAGCTTAGGGGTACAGTGCCTGCCAAGTTCCAGCCCCCACACCAGAGGACAAAGAGGAAAGAAAAGAAATGGAGGAAAGAAAGATTGGCTGAGCAGAGTGTGTAAGGACGTAGTTGGTTGGCAGCTCTTGTCACCTTTGTAGAGTACTGGCTGAAAACCCAAGAACATTCGAAAGTGATTTTAGGCTAAAGGAGTCAAATGTGCTGCTTAATCCACCCCACCCCCACCCCACAGCGGTGAGACCAGGGACAGAACCGCAGATGTTCTCTTAGGACACTGTGACATCATGTTCTCCTGGGTTAGACATGTGTGGCTTTTATTTCATTATTCTATTTTTAAAACAGGGTCTTCGGCTGCCCAGGCTAGCCTCAAGCTCACTTCTAGCTGAGGCTGGCCAGCACTCTGACCCTCCTGCCTCAGCCTTCCGAGCGAGCGCTGGGGAGAGAGAGCGGTCACCGTCGTGGTCTTGGGCTTCTGTTATCCAGGAGCTGCCGCATCTCTCTGAGAGTCTTGGAAGACGGATAGTGTTCTGTAGATGGACCAGTCAGTCACCTTTGTCACACGGGCACCAAGACATCAAGATCCTTGTAAAAATGTCCCATGAAATGAGTGCTGGGGTAGAGGCCACAAAATATGTTTGCTGAGCTTATATTCGCTACTAAATAGTTAACTCTAAAAACTAAATTTCCTCAACCGTAAAATAAGTGGTGTATCTAAACCCTCTTAATGGTCCCTTCAGACCTTGATCCATGAGTATTCAATAACCACGGGCTATGTTGGTTTTTTTTTTTTTTTAACTTCTTGATGTGTGGGCATTAAGCGACCGATTCTGCACGTGAAAACGTGTTTCCGATTTCTTTGGTGTGAAAATGTAGTTGTGTTAAGTTTTTCCTTCAGCCACTGAGTCATGACCGTGAGGGAGACGGTGGGGAAGGACCGAGAACAGGAAGGTGTTTTGACTGTGCTGTTGCACACACACCAACTGGCATCTATAGCTCCTTGCCAGGGTCCTTTTCTTCCTTGCCTTTTAAAAGAGCTTATGTTAGGAAAAATAACTTCCGCTTACAGGGACAGCTTCATGGAGCCTACTTACAAATGAAGAGCTAGCTTTTATGAACATTCCTACCAGAGCCAAGAATCCCAAATTCCTGGTATATTAATTAGCATTTTCCTTCTAAAGGGCTTATGGATTCGGCTCTCACTCATCTACATGATGCCAGTAATTAAAACGTTCCACCTCAAACACACAAATGGCTTAGCCTGCTTTGTAGCATGGTGTCTGTCTCAGGGTAAAGGGGGTGGGCGTGTGAAACTCCATGGCAACAGTGCCGTGTGTCTAAGGCTTCAGCTAAGGGCCGGGTGTCTTCAGCGCATCTCTGCCTCTCGGCAGAATGGGATCTGAGCTGTACCGCATTGTTCATGCCCCTGGTGAAAGAGGACCTGCCTGTTCTATGCTTGAGATATTTTACATCCTGTTGTCTGGGGGAGGGGGGTACAAAGAGAGGGCGTTGGAAAACAGAGACTAGAAAGGAAAGATGCAGAAATGGACAGTTCCACCAGAGTGCTGTTGAAATCTGCTGCAGGGGTGTTGGCACACACACACACACACACACACACACACACACACACACACACACACACACACACACCCATACTCATTCTTTGTCATCTCAAGATGGTGAACTACCATTCTACCAGTCCAGAAACCTCTACAGATCAGACTCTGTCCTACAACTGTGGGCTCGCTGGGTTGCACACATGTCCCAAGGCTCCTTTTCTGAGAGATGTGCACACAGAGCCTTGACCTTCACAGAAGCATCCAGAGCCTCGGTAGGAGCCCTCAACTCCAAGGGCCCGCTGGAACTTGAAGATCTTGAGTCTGGCAGTTGAGCCTAGTGGGGTGCTGTGGTTAGTGTCATGGTTACCACTGCCTGTGCATGTGGTCCCTGTACTACCTAAGGGCTGCCCCAATGGAGTTGAGGGCTGTGAAGTCCTGGGGTGGCTTCAGCTTCCTCACACAGACACCTCTGCCATGAACCCCGTGGATCTTGCCTTCCTTTCCCACCAGCTCTCTTATAAGCAGGCTTCCACCACACACCGCAGGGGTGGGGGCTGCGATTTGGGGACCAACCAAACCCACAAGAAGTTCCATTGCAGCCAAGGTGACAGAGTTGGGGTTAGGGTGGGAAAAAGTAGAAATGTCTTTCCCAGTGCTCCTTACCATGATCTGAAGTGCTGCACAGAGCTGAACAGAAGTGCCGCTCCCACTCATCATCACCACCAGAAGAGGGGAAAGGCCACTGACCTTCACAGGCTTCAAGCCATCCCCAAAGAGACAGTGTCCTGGTGACAACAAGCCAGCTGGCCTTCTCTCTGCTGCCATTCTCAGTCCTTCTGACTTTGCTCCTGAGTTCACCCATGACAGATTTTTCCACCTTTTATATGCTTATCACTCTGGTTAATCCATCCATACACACATACACACACCACACACATACACACACCACCACTGAAGAAAATGGCCCGAGGTGTATTTTGCAAAGAGAAATATTTTAACACATAAAAATCTTAATTGAAATATATAACTAACAAATGCCGCATTGACATAAAAGTTTTGCAAGTCGGGTCTACATTACTATTCTCCTCAGCTGCCTTGCCCCCTTACCGAATGTGAAGGTTGTTACACTTTGAGGGGAAAGCCTTACTTCCAGGCTAGGGTGCGGCTCAGTACAAGAATGCTTCTTGCCTAGCACCAGCATGAGACAGGCCCTGGTTTCCAAGCCTGGCTGGAAGAAAAAGAGATATAGAAATGTAGATGATAGATAGATAGATAGATAGATAGATAGATAGATAGATAGATAGATAGATAGGATACAGACAGACACCAACAGACAAATCATATTTTTGAAACATACCCCAGGGCAAGCAGGAAGACTATGGGGACAAAATTGGTCCATGGTCCTCCCTGTAAGGTTCATGGTCCTCCCTGTAAGATCTATAGTCCTCCCTGTAAGATCCATAGTCCTCCCTGTAAGGTCCATAGTCCTCCCTGTAAGATCTATGGTCCTCCCTGTAAGGCCCATGGTCCTCCCTTTTAGCTGCACTCCACTGAAAGGTATGCTGGTCTCTAGAAAGGCTTGGGAATCTCCGTGTCAGTTCAGACTTGTGGATGAGCTTGGGCATCTTTGAGGATGCAGAAACCTTGAATTAAGACTTCTACAGTCAAGAAGGAAAAAGAAAAAGGGGGTGAATTTTTACCTAAAAGTCAGCACCCGGGGGCTGGGGATTTAGCTCAGTGGTAGAGCGCTTGCCTAGCAAGCGCAAGGCCCTGGGTTCGGTCCCCAGCTCCTAAAAAAAAAAAAAAGAAAAAAAAAGTCAGCACCCAGAGCTTCAGTGGAAGAGAATGTATATTACCACATTTCAAAGGATAGCAATGCTATTTCGTGCAAAGGGTTGTTTAGGGTGCTACAAGAGACAGTGATTCTGGGCATCACCGTTGGGGATCGACATTTGTTGTCTAGAACCAAAAGCTGAATCTGGTCCACCTGAGGGATTCTCTAAGAAGACAGGACTGGGCAGCCATGGGCATGGTCAGTAAGGATAAAAACACAGTTTCTAAGGACAAGGGACTTGCAAGAGCCTAGAGGGCAGGTGTGGGCTTTGACCCAGAGTGAGCTCAGAGCATAATGGAAGTCGTTGTCTCTTGCCTTACCTAAGCTGTGACCTCCATAATCCACCAAGCAGTCAACATGCGACATAGGTGTTTTTACTATGAAGAAGTTGGATGTACCATTCCCCTCAATATCTGAATGGCAGATCATCTGATCCATCGACACCATTGGGTGGTTATCCAAAACTGGAACATCCATGCTTTGATTTAAAATGAAAGTCATAAAATATCTACCTTCCAGAGTTCTGTGAGGTTCACTGTAGTCTTGTCTGTAAAGTCGCTTTGAGGGAAGGGTAATGTTACACTGTGTAATTACACATTTTCTACTGTAGATCCTACTTCTGGTTAGGATTACACTAGTCCAGTGCCATTGCAGATGGAGGCCCCCACCCCCGCGCCCCCTCTGCCGATGCCCAACTGGCAGTGTCTTAGCGTTGTGTCACAGAAAGCTAAAGAATATGGTGGCCCTTGGAGCCACTGTGAGTGAGTCACATTGACCCTTTCAGGGCCTTTCACAGGACAGTAGAGCTTTACTCCCTCCATGTCTGTGAGACCACAGCCATTAACCCTCACAGTCTTCCCAGAGGGTCCCCACCCTCCAACACTCTAGGGAGTCCATTCTTGAGAGGCCAGAGAGCGGAAGCTCCACAGGACCCCCTACCTTTCTCAAACAGGCTCTGTTTCTTTGCCTCCCAAAAAGGACACACGCGTTTTAATATGCAAGGGAAATGGAGCAGCCTTTAACAATGACTGGTGTGGTAGCCAGTGACTCATCAATATGAGGATCTTTCCAGGCTCACTGGCAAAGCCCTTCCTGGTTGGCCTGCCTCTGTGGATTTACAGAAACCAAATTACTGTGGGTTGTGAAGAACTAGCAGGTCATTTTAAAAGCAGACATACATACCTTCACCCAGACTGTGGTTTTCATATGCTCAGTCGGTGAGCCTCTGGCTACTGGAAAAAAACATAGCTTATTTTTAATTTCTGGTTGTCAAAGTTACCACACGTGTGGTCTGTGGATGACCCTCATCTGCAGAGTTGACGAGAGAAGAACAAAAGGCAGCTTGGGACTCAGGGCACCCTTACCTAGAAGTTACCACAAGGCCTGCACTATCAGCCTTTCCCCCTGCCTGTGCTCCTCAGAAACATCCCCTGCAATGGTGTCTCTCTTCCCTCCTCTGGAGATTTACCTGAATCCCACCACTGGGAGCCCTGTCCAGTAAATTCCCACCCCATAACGTCTGTCCGAAGTTCACTTTAAGCGAAGCCCTCGCTAACCTCGCCAGAATGTGAGGAGGACTACAGCTCCTGTATGAAGCAGCTTTGATGGTATTGTCAAGTTTTCTTTACTGTGTTTGATTTTTTTTTTTACACTGATAAATACATAAATAAAACCCTGGTGTGTTTAAAATGAGTCCTGTCGCATGCCTGTCATCTGTCATGGTTCCTGTCAGAATGTCGAGGGATTTCACTCTGCCCTGAGGAAGAGCTCCATAATTTTGTCTTGGCTTGTTCTTAAAGTATCAGAATCACTGGAATTACCACAGAAGTCTCAGCCCAGCCACACTGCTGAGCCTGCGTACTGTGTACTACTGAGGCCCTAGCAGAGTTCTGCTGCATACAGCCCTTTAAAACTCACTAGGGATTCCAGTGGACAGGGGTCTAGACATAGCAGGATCAACACCCCCAGAACCGTCTCCCTGATCCACATGGCTTCACCACCCTCTCCTCCAACAGAGAGCCTGTGAGACAGGCAGGTAAGTCTTGACTTCTCTCAACTGTGGGTCTCTGAAGCAGTGAGACACTCGAGGTTGCAGTCATTAAACTCAGCCAAGCAACATACAGTCTGTAGATACTTGGGGACCCAAACTTCAGCTGAAGTGCGATGTGGGAGGCTCCCCAAAGAATGACACGTAATTGTCTTATTATCTGACGTTTACCTCAAGACAGTTGGAGGGGTATGATTGATTGGTCTAGCCTTCTGCCAAGTTCACGTAAACTCACCCAAAAGCATGTAGAACCTAGGCCCATGGACCACATATGGCCAAGGACAGCCAGGAACGCAGCCCAACACATAAATCCATCAACTTAAACATTAAGGTTGTGTTTCATTTGCTTGTGCAGTTCTTGGATGTGAACTTTGTACGTGATACCATCGTGTCTCCGTGTCAAAAGGTTGGACACACACGTCTGCCTCGGGGCTTCTGCAGTTAGCAACCTTAGGCCTAAGCAGGTTGGTGGCGGGGTCCCCCACACAGCTCTAGAGCAGCAGTATCTCCCTGCCATTCGCTTGAGGACTTGGAGCAAATCCTCCTGGTGCACAAGGTGGACTGGGGCAGCCTACCCTTGTATTTTAGAGTAAATCACCTCAAAGCAGCTTTTCCCTTACTCAAAGGCCAGACCTACCTGTACGTGTGGCCTTCCCCAAGCCCACTCCCTCCCAAGCAGAAACAGCTGGAGGGGAGAAAGGGAAGACAGGGAGTCCTTGAACCCTTTGCAAAGAGATGGGGGCTGGGGGCCGTGGAGTTGCATTTCTCTCCAGCCTAAGGACACTTAAATTTCCTAGCTCCAGTGACCAGTGTTGCTTTATGGGGTGATGAACTCTGCAAGAGAGGCCACCTCACACCTGCAGACTTCCCCACCCCCGACATCACTCCGCACCCCCAGCCACCTGCAAAGTTGAAGGAGCCAAACCTCCACCTGCAAGCAACTGCCACCTGAAGGTGGGAAGGAAAAGGATCAAATTCCTTTCCCTCCAGCCCGTCCTTAAAATCCTAGGGCATTGGAGACCAGAACTCCAGACTGCCAGGAATGGCCTGAGGAAGATGGTGAGTGAATGCAGTGGTTCACCCAGACCTTAAATTCTGCCCCTGCAGCATTCCCGGGCAGACGGTTGTTTGCATAAAGGCCAAAGGCACTGCACCTGGGCTGGGGAGGCCCTCTAGGGAGGCGCTCCTTGGCTCGGGGGACAGGGGGAAGGAAGGTGTCACGGAAAGTCCCCGAAGGACACGGGTGTTGAGTTTGCTGCGGTTTTGTTTTTAACTCTGTCTTGACCTGTAAGTATGCAGCTGCCTCCTGCCCCCCAAATAGCAGCGCCCCCCATAGGTAACAAGCACGCGCGCGCGTGCGCGAACACACACACACACACACACACACACACACACACACACACACACACACACGGAGAAAGGTCTCCAATGGAAAGAACGGAGGTTACAGTGCTCGTGAGTGATGTAACCTGTAAGGCGCCTGCCACCCCCAACCCAGGAGTGAGGGGGCAGGAAGCCCCAGAATCTTTTTCCCATCAACCCCACCACCACCCCTCTGCCCCCCTGGCCCAAAAGAGCAGCCTAGTCAAATAAACCACAGCCCTGGATGGGAACCAGGGGGGCAGGTGCTACCTCCTCCCCCAACTTTGTCCCACCACCAACTCAAGTCCCATCCCACCCCCACTGGAATGACATTCTCAGCCTTCCTGGCGGAGTTCCTGTGTGTGTGTGTGTGTGTGTGTGTGTGTGTGTGTGTGTGTGTGTGTGTGTGTGTGTGTGTGTGTGTGTGTGTGTGTGACACAGAGGACCTCAGCTCAGGAAAACTTGGCGCTGGTACTTGTATTCCAGTCTCTTTGGGCTGAGACTCTAAGCTCAACTTCAACACCATTGCTCTAGCGGACTCGAGACCTCTAACAACAAAAGCAAACCCAGGGATAGAGAATCCTCTTCCCATACCTTTCTCGACCTTAGGGCTACTAGGGAGCGGGCACAGGAGGTGTAGCCTGATATTCCCCCAAGAAGCCACTTTCTCAACTGTTTATAAGATTCTGGGACAAGAAATAAGGGAAAAAGAGGTACCAGGCTCCTGTCTCTTCAACTGTGGGAAGGTCTGAATGTGGGGGCTGAGGTGCTCTACACCCCTTCCCAGGGTGGATACAGATTCCCGGGGGTCAGGGAACGTAGGAGAGAACTCTGTAAGGGCTCCGTAGAGGTGAAGGGGTGAGGCGCAAGGTGGGAGCCAAGGGGGTGAGGGAAGGGGTAGCTACATTTCTGAGAAACAGCCAGGCGTCCCAGCAGCCAGCAGATTAACCCCGAACCTGCGGCTTCACAGCTCTCCCCTTCTGCCGCCCACGCCTCCAGGCGCCTCTCCGGGGTCTGCAGCCTCGACTGGGCGGCGGCCACTGCGGACACGCAACAGACCTGGGGACAACGGAATGGAGCCTAGGGGCGGAAAGTAAGCGCAGGAAGGCGTGGGTCGCGTGACACCCCAGGGGTCCCTAGCCCTAGACCCCGCCTGCCCACAGGTACCGCCCTTACCCTCCCCACCCAAGTCCTCCTCTCCCAACCCCAGCGAAGCGGGATCCAGAAGTGAAACCGCCGGGGTCACAGCCCAGCGCCGCGGCTGCGCCTCGCCTCACCCCGCCCTTCCGGGCACTGCAGCGAGGTAGGAGCTCCCCTCGCCCCAGAGCGAAACTTTGAAACGGGGGAGGGGCAGGGGAAATGCGCCCGAATCTACTCTTGGGAACCTCGGGAGGCACCGCTCGTAGTTCCAGGAATGGCCGCTGGGTGGCACTGCAGCCGCGTAGCTGGACTCGCTCGGAACCCCGCAGAGACTCGCGGAGCGCCAACGCGGGGTTGCTGCGCGCACCTCCCTGCACCGCGCTGCGCAGGGATGGATTCGACATGTGAAGTCGTTCCAGACCCTAGGAAGGGTCCGGAGACCTACTGCGCGTATTTGGGTCCTCGGCCTGCAGTATTCAAAGAACGTCAAGTTGTCAGCAATTGCGTCGTCGTGCGAGCCGAGTTGGCCGCAGGAGGGCGCAGCCGTGGATGCTTATACATCGGTGTGGGTGGGACTCCGGCGTGCACGCGCTCTCCAACTGCAGCCTGGTCTCATCAGTCTGGAGCCTCTCCTATTCACTAAACCCACTCCAGGACACTTCACCTCCCCGTCTTTCCGTGGGTGAGGGGTTGGGGGGGAGGGGAGAACACCAAGTTCATCCCTTAGATGCATAGGCTTCGGTGGCTCCACAGCGTGGAAGGAGGGAACCCAAAACTGTGAAATCTGGATAAAAACTGATGGCTATAAGAGAGCGGGATAGACCAGAGTTGGTGAAGCTTGAATATGCTGGAATCCTGTGGGGGAAGTGGTCAGGTACCCAGAAGGAAGGAGGGCGTTCTACCGTGTGCTGGAAGATGTGGCTCAGGCCTTAGAAACTGGCAGGTTAAAGGATGCACACGCCTTCCATAATCACACGTGCGTGGTGTGCCCACATCTCACTCCCACACAGCTTTCCCTCAACTCCAATCACAAGGCTCATTTGCAACCTCTGAAACCCTGCCCGCTGAGCCACTTTGCAAGCCCTCAAAACTATTTCATTTCATTCATTTATTTATGTATTTATTTAGAGGGAAGGTCATAAGCCATGATGCATGTGTAGCAGAGGAAGTCAGAGGACAACCAGGTGGATATTCTGTCTAAGCTCCACCCCCACAGCTACCTGGCAGCAGTCAGGTATGCTCCGCCCCACAGTCGCCTAGCAACAGCCAGCTGTGCCTGACTATATGAGGGGCTGCTTGCCCCTCCTTTCCTCTCTTACCCCTCTTACTCTTTGTTCTTCTCATTCCAACCCCCCTTTCCCCTTCCCACGCGCCCATGGCCGGCCACCTTTCCTCTCCTCTTCCCTCCCTCTCTCATTAAACCTCTCCATTCCTTATGGCTCTGAGCCCCCCCCCCCCGTTCCTCCCTCGAGGATAGAAAGGATGGTATCTACCGTCTGCAGCCTGGACTGGCTGTTTCTAACTTTCTCTGTGACCCCAGGTGAGTCACTCATTCTGAGGCTCAGTTTCCTGTGTGTAAAGTGGAAGGCCTTTTGGTCTCAGAGACTCCGATTGGCTGGTTGACCGAAGCGGGCGAGGTCCCCTGCCCAGTACCTCAGGTGCTGAGGAGATGCTGGCTTTTCTTTGGGAACAGATGAACTCCTCAGACATGCTTAAAGGGTGACTCATCTTGGCCCCTTTTCTGGGACCTTGGCAGGAATAACAGTGGGCATCCGTGATTGGTATGGGCTCCCAATTCCAAGCTTTAGCAGCAGCCAGTAAAAGAGCTAGTTCCGGGCGTGGCAGGTGGCCAGATGGGGAGGGCACTGGCCTTTGCTTCAAGTCCTACAGAAAAGCAGTGAGATCTGCAGCTCTTCCAGGATCCCGGCTACAGAGAACTCTGCAGGGGAGGTCCCGGCAGGCACGCTGGAGTGTTAAAGGGTCTCTTTGCCTGTTTGTCAGACGTGACTCCAAGCTCCCCAGCCTGGCATTAGCCAAGCGTGGGTCGACTTCATCCCAATTGGCCCAATTCTTGCTGAAGTTGACCCAAGCGCTTCTTGAAGTGGCTGGACCTTTGAGGTCACCTCAAGCCAACCTGACTGGGAGACCTAGACTACAGAGGAAAGTCTTTTCAGAAGCTTAGAGGTCCCACTTGGAAGTCAGCTGCAGGGGAGCAGAATGCCAGACCTGGCACCTGGCTAGTTAGACAGCCAAGGTGTCCCCCCAGTTCATGGTAGAGCTTGGATTTGAACAAGGCCAACGATGTGGCCGACAGAGGAACTGTTTTGTTTACCTAGTGCTTAATGGGTCTTAGAGGTTTAGACAGGATCTCTCATCTGTTTTTTTAAAGATTGTGAAAATTTCAAAAAGTATTGATCTTTTTAAAAAATGAAGCTGAGCTGGGTGGAGCGACACATGCTTGGGGATGGAGGATGTGGAGGGGGAGATAAGGGGTGTGTTTCAGAGAGGCAGAGGAATGTCTGTGAGTTCCAAGCTGGCCAGCCTGGTCTACATAGCAAATCTCAGCCTAAACAGGAATACACAGCAAAGCTGTCTTGGGAAGATTATCTCCCTGTAATACTTAATGAGTCTTCCCCTTCTGCTTGACACACCCCTCCCCCAGACCCCTCCCCCACCTCCCGAACCCTCATCCCTCTGCTAGGTGTTTGGTGTGTTTGGTGAGATAGTCTCACCAAGTAGCTCAGGCTTGCCTGCAACTTTTGAGTGCTGGGATTACAAGGTTTACCATGGCATAAGCCTTTTCAAGGGGGAGAGGGATTGAACTATCGCTGGGTGGTGGCACATGCTTTTTATCCCAGCACTTGGGAGACAGAGGCAGGCGAGTCTCTGAGGTTGAGGCCAGCCTGGTGTACAGAAAAAGTCCCAAAACAACCAGGAATACAGAGAAACCCTGTATCGGAAATTTTTAAAAAATTAAAAGACCTGGGGGCTGGCGAGATGGCTCAGCGGTTAAGAGCACTGACTGCTCTTCCAGAGGTCTTGAGTTCAATTCCCAGCAACCACATGGTGGCTCACAACCATCTGTAATGGGATCCGATGCCCTCTCCTGGTGTGTCTGGAGACAGCGACAGTGCGCTCATATATGTGAAATAAATAAATCTTTTTTAAAAAATTAAAAAACCTACCACGCCATTACCATATGTTAAAAATGTAAGCATATCCCTTAATATAATATTGAATGAGTTAGAATGTCCCCAGTCGCTCATGAACGTGTTTTTACAGGGAGTTTGGGTTTGGGTCCTTTGGTTGTCGTTGAAGTAGAAACTAAACTATCCATTCTGATTCCCAGTCCTGATTTTGGTAACTGTCCCCACGTGTCAAGTCAACTCATATGTTCACTGGCCCCCATAATTCTGGGAAACTAGTTTGATGGAATTAGAGTCAAAATTTGATTTTTTTTTTTTCCCAAAATAAAATCTGCTTAGTCTAAAAGATGCGTCTCCACAACCGGGCAGAGGGTGTGGGTGTCGTTGGATGTACTTATTATAAGGCTGCCATTGGGTTAGATGAAGGCATGGAACTCTGGGGAAATGCAGCCTGACTGAGCAGTGGGCAGGCTTGCACGGTCTCAACTCACTCTGGAAGCTGAAAGACGGGCTGGAGATTAGAGACTTAGAGCTGCATCTCCCTTCCCTGCCAGGATTCCTGAGAGGGAGGCTGTAGGGGCAGAAAGCAGATCTGGGGACTGCAGAGAGGGAGAAAAAGTTGGTAGAAAACCAGAGTGAGGGAAGTGAGACTCCTCTCCCTTCCCCGTGGCGTTCGTCAGAACTCACTGTCCACCAACTAGTCCAAGGCTTGCTGCTAACTCGTCTTGGTTTGTGGAGAAAAGGGAGGTCGTGAGACAGGGTCTCATATAACCCAGGCTAGCCCTGAACTGTTTCCTGCAGTTGTTTTTCTGCAGTTGAGTGCTGAGATTCTAGTCATGCGTCACAGTTCCCAGGCTTGGTTAGATCTAGGCTGTATCAGAAAAGTCCAGTCCCTTGGGGCTGAAGAGCTGGATCAGTGGTCAAAGGCACAGACTACTCTTGAAGAAGACCCGAGTTTGGTTACCACCATCTACATTAGCACACAGCTGGCTCTAACTACACTCGGAGGGACCCGGTGCCCCCTTCTGGCCTCCTTGAGCAATTGCATGCGCCCATGCACATACAAACCCACAGTCATAGACATAATTTTGATTTTTTTTTTTAAAAGAATGAAAGAAAAGCACCACCCCTTGTTGTCCATTCGTCCATTTAACAGGCACTGACTGACTTGGGTACCTGCTAGGGTTTGAAAGCTCTCTGGCAGCTAACACCCTTTTTGTCTTCAGGGCATATTCTGGTTGACCAAGGCCTTTCCCTCTGCTGGTTCTCTTGTCAGTTCTTGCCAGACAGAACTCGTGGGTGTATCAAAAAATAATCTTTATTGTCACTGGTATAAAACAGAGCAGATCAACTGGCCTCTCAGTCTGTACAGAGTGTGGGCGGGGCATGAGACCACCCAGGCTGCCCCTACTCCTCTCATAATGCCCTTCACTGCCTCAGGAGCTCTACCAAGGGGAGAGGACCACAATGCCTCCCTTGGGGACAGGAGTCAGGGATGGACAGGGTTGGGGGATGTTTCATTACCTGAGGGAGGTAAAAAAAAAAATGGGAGAAAAGTGGGGGGAGCTCTTCATCTGTTTATCATCCCACCCATCTGCACCGAGTCCACTGAACGGAGCAGAAGGGTGATAAGCAGCCCCATGGTTGTAACAGCTTGTGTGGCCTCAGAGGGCCACACGGGCACAGCAGTGGCGCAGCAAGCAGGGCAGGATGCCTCGGTTCAGCTGGTGGAATTCCACCAGCTGCAGCAGGTCCGTGAAACGGGTCTGGCCGTCATCCATGCTGAAGTAAAGGCAGCCTTCATCTTCGCTCTGTGGTGTGGCCAGAAGGCAGATCAGAGAGTGAGCAGCCCGCGGGGCCAGCAATCGACCCCTGTTTCTTGTACAGGGAGAAAGGAGGTGCGTAGTGGGGCTTCAAGTCTCATATCTCCGGGCTACAAGAACCTAGCTCAGGGGTAGGGGAGTTACTCACTGGCAAGATGAGATAATGTTTGACTTTCTGCAGATGGCACAGAGACAGAACGAAGCCCTGTGGGTTCCGCTGGCTCTCCCGGACCAGGAATACACTGTGCGGGAAACAAAGTAGCATTATCAGGGGTTCCTGGTTACAACTGCTCTAGGGACTTTCCGGCCCCCAGGTCTGTTACCCAGCCCAGCCCAGCCCCTTACCCATCCACCAGGCCCTGCTGTCCAATTAGCCGCTGGCTCTCCTCCCGGGAGATTCGTCCATGAAACCAGGGCTGGGTGCGATGGATAGCTAGGGTCAGGGGGGAAGAGATGCTGATCATTCAGGGAAGGGAACCGCCCCGCCCCAGCTAGGACTGCTCAGAGTAGCAATGTAGCCCACCCGAGGGATTCTAGACCATCGCCCACCTGCACTGAGGCTCAGGCCGGAGCACGGGGTGGGCAGGCTGAGGCGGTGGTTCGTCTTCTTCTGTAATGGAGGACATGGACGTCAGGGAGCCCTTGGCATTCACTGGAATCCCAAGCCCTTTCCTCCCACCCTCCCTCCACGAAAGCCCATTGGGAGCCAGTACAGCAGATGCATAGGTGTGTGAAGGCCTCACCCTCCAGGCCTGGGCTTCCTCCGTGGCAGCACTCAGAGCTTCCTGGGGGTTGTCAATGACACGCCCAGCATGGCCAGAGAAGTCCATGGCCACCAGGGTATTATCTGAGACACTCCTCTGGAGAGAGGACAGAATGAGGAGAGAAGGGGTCAGAAGAGCTGCCCTGAACCTGCATACCCACTTCTCCCGTACCCCGGGATAGTACACTCACCAAGGGTGGAGACCCCAAATACGATAGGCGCAGGTGACGAGACTGGGCCTGCTGATAATTCTTATACAGCTGTACCCCGTACTGGAGGCAGGGGGGAAAGAGGGTCTGAGGTTATGAGAGCCTAGGAAATGTTGTGACAGAGCAGGACTGAGTCTGCCCTTCCTGATGGGTATTCTGAAATATCTGGGCTGTGATGACCTCCTCACTGGGAAGACCTCTGAAGGCAGAGCCATGTCATTTCTACCAGGCACGGCCAGCCCCACGGCCATTCCAGGGATCTCACCTTAAAGAGCCGGAAGGCGGACAGCCAGCAAGTCCGGCTCTGCTCATCCTCGCTGCAGAAGATGTGGAGGCCCTTGTGGCCATTTCGAAGCTTGTTGGGCTGGGGAGAGAAGTGGACTGTCCCCTATATGATTCTGTACTCAGAGGCCCTAGGGCAGGGGAGGACCCAAGCCCTGTCCAAAGGTGCAAGTACAGGGAGAAGAGGCTGGGCTCCTCAACGTGGCATTCAAAAGCCATAGATAGGACTCAAACTTAGGCAGCTCCCACCTCCCCCAGTCCAGCCCAGGCTGCAGCCCTCACCTTGACGCAAAAGCCGAAGTCGGTGGGTATCCCATACAGCTTGTGGCCCTGGGTCACCACATACACATTGGACTCATTTATATCTGCCACGTACTGTAGGTGTCTCGGGTCCTAGGCAGCATGAGACAGTAGGACTTGGTACAGGGAGATCCCATCTCCATGTTGGTGTCCCATGGAGAGATTTTAGGATCAGGGAGAGGCAGGGAACTATCCATGGTCACACAGCAAACAGAGCGGAGGAGGTGACTCAGTTGGTAAAGAGTCCCCCTCCCCAAGCACCCACCCACCTTAAGAGCCAGAAGTAATATTGTACATCTAATCCCAGTGTGAGGAACAAGAGGGTTCTCAGGGCTCTCTGGCCAGGCGGTCTAACCTAATCCACGAGTCCTAGGTCCCAGTAGGGACCCTGTCTTTAAAATCAAGATAGACAGTTCCTAAGGAGATCCGCCTGAGGCAGACCGCTGACATTGATGCACACACAGACATACATACAGATACACACAGACACACACAGACACACAAACATCCACACGACATAGACACACACAGGCATACACACAGAGGTACACACACATACAGAGATATACACACATAGGCACAGGCACACAGAGACATAGACATAGACACACACAGACATACACACACACAGACATACACACACACACACAAACATCCACAGAAGGAGAGACACACACAGGCATACACACAGAGGTACACACACATACAGAGATATACATACATAGGCACAGGCACACAGAGACATAGACATAGACACACACAGACATACACACACACACACAAACATCCACAGAAGGAGAGACACACACAGAGGTACACACACAGAGGTACACACACATACAGAGATACACACACATAGGCACAGGCACACAGAGACACAGACATACAGACACACATAGAGAAGACATACAAATACACACACAGATACACATACAGATACAGAGGCACACACAGAGACACACATATAGAAGCACAGGTATACAGAGACAGACATACAGTTACACATAGAGGGGCACACACAGACACACACAGACAGACACACATAGGCACAGGTACACAGAGATACAGACATACAGTCATACATAGAGGGACACACACAGACATACACACATAGATATACACACAGAGACATACACACAGACACACATACAGACAGACACACACACACAAGACAGAAACATACACACGCACACAAGCAGAGGCTGATTCAAGTGGCCGGTCTTTTCTACTGCCACTCCTGGGGTAGGTGAGTCAAATGGGTTGGGGTAGAAAGGTTCGGGCAGGGCCAGTCCAAGGGGAAGGAAGAGCAGCTGAGGGTCCCCCTGGTCTGAGAGTGGAAAGGTCTAAGAGGACCAGTGAGGAAAAAGTACGTGACAGGCTGGAGCTGACCCCTCACAACCTCACCTTAGAGGTGCCCTTGGTCGAGTAATAGAGGCCAGACCGACGCAGGAAGCAGAAGAATCGTTTCCAAAGCTTTCGACCTGACCCCCGGCCTGATCCCCGAAGCTGCAGGAAGCCCTGGATCTCAGGGAAGCTGCCAGCATTCAGGAAGTTCTGAGGATAGATGTGAGCAGAGCATGAAAGGCCAGCCTTCCTCTCAGGCCTCAGGAGGAGGTGCTGTGCCCGGTAATGACTGTCACAAACTCACAGGCAAGGTCACCGTGGTGGGAGAGGGGACACCAACAAACACACAGACTGCCCATGGCCTGGTGGCAGGGGGTGAAACTCTGGATGACTCTTAGGGGGATTGTGGACGTATGGTGAAGTGGGAGACATTGGTGAAGACTCACCTGGATGAGGTCTTCATGGGATATGCCTGTTGGTGTATCCAGACAGCTGGAAACCATCTTTTCTGGGAACAGGGTGTGCTGAGGGAGAAAGAAATGAGGAATCAGAGCTCAAGAATCCAGGCTGTGGATCCAGAGGGTGTGTGTGTGAGTGTGTGTGTGTGTGTGTGTGTGTGTGTGTGTGTGTGTGTCCCCAGGTTCCCTCGCACACACTCACCGGAGGGCTCTTGAAGAGTTCATACTTGGCGAAGTTTTTCCGGAAGATGAAGCGGCTGTCTCCACCCACAGGCCAGGCCTCCTGCACTCCCACCACAGACTCATGGTCCTCCAAACCCCGCTCTGGGATCAAAGGTGAAAAACAGGGGTTGGTAGAGAGTAACTAAGCCTCCGCGACGAGCACCTACTGGCCCAAGATGGAAAATAGGCCCGCAGCTCCTTGTACCTCAACTCACCCAGAGCCAAATAGGGGTGGCACTCCACCAGGCCCCAGTTCTCATCGCTCAGGGCGTGAGCTCGCTGCACCAGCATCTCACACACATGGCGAGCCGTCGCGCCTGCCGCCACTTCCACAGACCGGCAGGCTCCATCTTCACTGTACACCTTCACCACCTGTACCCCAAGAACTGCAGGTGACTTGGGGTAAGGCAGGGGGTGATTCTACTCTCTGACTTACCCTGTCCTCAGAGACCAGGATACCCCACCTTTCCCTTTTCCAAATCAACTTACACAGAGGCGGCTGGAGTCTCGAGGAAGCAACCCCCTAGCACCGGAGGAACCACCAAGAATGGGTTTCTGTGAAGGTGGGCTGCAGAGCTCGGGGAAGGGGTTGGGGATGGAGGGTAGAGAGGTTGCCTGAAACTCCTCTTCTCGAAGTTTCCTATGGCAAAGAGCGAGGGAGAGAAGCACCCGCGTGTTAGCCAGCGCTGGCTGGCCTACCTGTCCACTGACCTTCCTACCAAGGCAGTCCCATTGCCCCATCCTACCTGCTACTTGGGATGGGCAAAGGCTGAGACCGCTTCACATCCCCGGGCGGAGGGTTATCAGGGGGCGGAGGAGTCTCAGGAGGGGTCCCGGGAGTTGGGCACACATCTTCTGGGGAGCTGCTGAGATGAGACGGGCTCAGATCCAGTTCCATGGCACCTATAAAGAAAATGCGGTGCTGCTGACGTCACGTGCTGCCGCTGCTGACGTCACAGGCTGCCGCTGCGGCTGCCCCTGAGCCCTCAGGGAACAGGACATGCGTACTTTATACGGAAGCGTGCGCGTATGTACCCAGTGGTTGTCAGTCCAGCGCTCAGCCTACAGCAAAAGCAGCCCGGGAAGACTGGGCAGGCTCCGTGCCTCACGCCCCTAGCTACAATCACTGGGTCAAGGCAAAGAAAGGTTGTTCATTTCACTGGGCTCAGCCCCAGATTTTCCCGGCACTTTGCCGTTCTGGCACCTCATTGCCAGATGCAGTTGCCAAGCCTGTTGTGGTAGCACCCGGCTGAGTGATGAGTGACACCCTGGGGGGGGGGGTGGAGAGGGACAAGAATCAGGAGGGCAAGACCGAGCGCTCAAGATGTGGTGGGAGCGGAAGGCCTGGAGGCTCTTACCCCAGCAGCCTCCAGACTGAGTGCCTTCCTAGACTCCTCATCCTGCCCAACTTTTTCCAGAAGCCTCAATGCTAAAGGCACCTCCTAGGTATGAGAAATCCTCTTGGTCTTGCCACACTCAGCCTTGTGCTGGGAACTCTGCCCCCATTACTGTGCACCTGTCTTAGCCCTTCTCTGGTCTGAAAGCACTTGGCATACACACCGGAGTGTCACCTATGCCTTAGCGCCCACGGGGGCAGAGACGATAGAACAAGTAAGGACAGGAAAGACCGGGCAAAAAGATCTTGGGGTGGGGGAGTTTCAGCCCCCTTCCCTGCAGGAGCCAGCAAACCCTTGGTGCTGAGCCTGGCATAGCCAATGCTAATCCCAGCACCCTGCCTGTTCGCCAGACATCCTCACCAGGGCTGTGAGGACACCGGGGGTCCCCTCCACACAGGATAGGACAAACACTTGACCCTTCCATGAGGGCATGAAGGGATCTGGGGGACAGGTGAGTCAAGGTGGGGCGGGACAGCCGCAGGCTCTTCATTCAACCTTGACTCATCCACAGGACTTCCTGGCTGAGAAGGAACACAAACAACCGGCCCCTGCCCTCCATCCACGACTTCCCAACCTACAGAGGTAGCCTGGGAGTAAGTAAGGGGTGCTGTGGGTTGGGGAGAGATGAAGATGTGAGGAGGGGCAGCCTGAGGCTCCTCTGAGGTCACCCTCCCCACCCTTGGCCAGTGTCCAGCCCGGGTGGGAATAATCATCTGCCCACCTCGAGTCTTGAACCAACTCCCTGCTCATAGCCCAGGAAGGGGCAAGGAAACGCCCTGCCTGGATCCAGAGGTCTCTCAGGATTGGAGCCCACCTCCTGGCGATAGACAAGCAGCATGCAGCCCTAACTGGCCTGAGTCTGAAACCTACAAGGGTCTTTGCTGTTAACTACCCCCCAAGATATACGATGGAGATTACGTGGCTGGTAGAAGAGGGTCTCTGAACACACTCTGAGATGTCCTGACCTGAGGGGTACCAGGCAGGAGTGGAGTTAAAACAGCCAAGAGGACAGACAGACAGCCAAGCACCCCCAGGAGAGCCAAGTAGAGCAAGCAAGACACACCTGACACTTAGCATCCTCAAGACACCAAGCAAGGGACACCAACACCTGGCACCTACTCCCACCCACCTAATCTCCCCTTTCAGGGAGAGAGAGAAGGGAGCGTCGGCGAGGGTGCCCCTCCCTCAGATGGAGAAAACAACACCCAATTAGACAGGTGTTTGGAAGAGGAGGAAGTAGACGGAAGTCAGATTACAGTGTGATGCCAGAAACTCAGGTGCAGGCTAAGCTAGGGTTAGCTTCCAGATCCCTCCACCGCACCCCTCAGATGGACAGGACTAGGCACAGTCCAGTAACTAAAATTTGAGTTGAGGCAGGGGAGCCTGCTGTGGGTCTGGCAGCCCTGCCCAAGAGATCTAAAACATTCAGACTAGGGCCTAAGCAAAGGTTCCAGTGTTGGAGAAACAGGTCCCCCAACCAATTTGTCCTCTCAGCAGGGCCACTCCAAACTCTCCAGCCCCAGCAGGGCTCCTGCCCCACCCTTTCTCCTACCCTCCCAGCTGCCTTGTTTACTTCCTGAATCTTGCCCCACCTAGAAAGCCCCAAGGGCGAGTGGCAAGGCCTAATGTTTGGGGCCAACTGCAAACAAGGCCACCATCCACTCTACCCAAGTTGAGGGGAAGGGTTGGTGGGGCCGACAATTTAGCTGGTGGCCTGAGGTAACCTTAGATCCGGTTCTGTTCCAGCACACGAAGCTAAACCCCATCAGGGCTTGGGGAGGGATGAGGGGGCTTAACCTCTCTGGGTACCAGGACCAGGTGAGGAGGTGGGAAACCCTTAGTTGACCCGAAGTTGATGCTCCGCCCACTCCGCGGGGGGGGGGGGACGACGACACATCCAATAGAATAAAGTGGGGCGGGACAACTCTTTTAATGTTTAATTTGGGAAGAATGCTACAGTTCTCCGTCGAGTTAATCATTAGTTTGCCTTCGAGGAGAACACAAACAACACACACACACACACACACACACACACACACACACACACACACACACACACACACACAAGCACGCGCTATTAAGGGGGAGAGCAGAGTCCAGGCTAGACAGACTCATAACCCAGAAGGCGTTGCATTCTTGGGGGACAAAAGGAAAAAAGGTTGAAAATACTATCGCCTGGCCCTTCAGGTGCACTCTGTCTCCATCCGGCCGCGAGGACCCAGACCCGGACCTAGGTCTTTCCCCAGCTCCAGCCTCCTCAAACAGGCGGACATACCAGCCACACACGGTCTTCCAGGCACTGAAGACCCTACGCCCACCCCTCTAGCTTTCTTTGTCCACTCTTATCCGCAGCCAGGAGGGATCCTCAGCCGACTGGGCTTCCGTATCCGAGGTGGGACTACAACGTGGAGAGGCGGAGTTCCAGCCATTGAGGGACTCCCTCTCCTTCACTCTCCTCCGAATGGGAACCCCAGATTGTAGTAAATTGAGCTCAATAAGGCATTGAAGGGCAACCTCCGATCCGGCACCCCCTAATAACTGGTCTTCGGTAAGAAGAACTACTTTTAGCCGGAAAGTCAAGATTTCAGGTGACCGAGAGACCTTACCTCCCATTCACGAATTCCCTGGGAGAGAAGGTGGGAGTGAGAGGTCTCAGGGAGCAAGGGGAGGAGAGGGAAGGGTTTGAGATGCCAACCAACGAACCGACAAACCAAAACAACGCAGCGCAGAGAGCATCAGGCGAATGAATCTTACCTTAGGGACCCAGACCTAACGTGCATCCCATCCCACCCCACCCCCCAAGATGAAGTTCCCGCTTTGGTCTTTACCCAACAAACCTTAGCTCACCTGCCTGAGGCCACCGGTTTAGGGAGAAAGACTCTAGGCCTTAACTACCACCCACCCCTCTCTCCCCCGCCTCTGGCCTGACCTCGCCGAGAGAGGGCGGTCAGGGGGAGAGCTTGGCAGCCTCCGAGCCATTTACCTGGGCAGCTGGCCAGATCCGCTCGAAGCGGGCACAACCTGAGGCTCTAGTGAGGCTGGGGGTAGGAGCGGATTGAGTCGATCTCGATCGGCTTACCTGGAGGAACTCCAGCAGAAGGAGCGGGACACCGGGACCCAAAGGCTGGCTCTGTCTAGAGGTCCCAGACCCTTGGATTTGATTTCGAACCCTCTCTCTCTTCTCTACAGGTGGTAGGAGGGTTAGCCCGCCTTTGGATGTTGAGGCGGGAGAATATGGAGCGAGCCCTGCGTATCCAGATTCCAGGCCCAGGGAAACTAAAATTATCTTGGGCAGGTGAGGGCGGGGCCTGAGAGGCGCCCTGGAGAAGGAAGCGCAGGAGGAGGGGTGGAGACTCCTCACTGTGCACCGCCTAGAATTGCTCTTGCCCTTCCTACAGGGCAGCAGGTGCTAGGAGAGAGAGCAGGTGCCCGGGAGAGGCAAGGAAGAGTCAAAGAGAACAGACTGGAAAGAGAAAAATCTAGAATCCTGACTGCATGGGAAGGGGAGTTTGGAGGCTGTTTGTTAAACAGAAAGGTCCCGCCCACTCCTACTCGTCCCATCCCAACGATGGGATGGATGTTCATTGGTCAAGCTAGGGGGCCGTCTTCAGCTCGGATCTCACCCCCTAGGGCAAAGGGCACTGGGCTTAAGAGGGAAGCCAAAAGAGGTGCCCTGCCCTTTGACCTCCAACCACAGTCTAGCCAAGCAGGCTGTTGTCCTGACCCTGCTAGGATGCCACGGTGCACCCTCCCCTCCGAGGCAAGTCCAGGGTCTCACCTCTCCAGTTTCAAATCTAAGCGCAGCAAGGTGGCCTGGTGGGAGGGGCCACGGTGTTCTGGCGACCGTTGTGGCCTGGTGCAGATGACTATTGCAGCAGTTACTCCAGCTTTCTGGTTCAGCCCACAGCAAACATCTATCAGGAAGAGCAGTTGAGAGACCCGGATCAAAGGCAGTGGGCCACCTCCCAGCTTCCTACCGGTGAGAGTTAAGAAAACAAACAAGCCGAGGGGTGATAAGGGGTCTGCCCTGAGGAAGCACAGCCTCCCCCCTCATCTTTTCTGTTTGAAAAAACGAGTGTGAAAAGCAGACTGTGGAAGTACGTGCCTTTAATCCCAGCTTTCCAGAGGCAGGAGCAGGTGGATCTCTGAGTTCGAGGCCAGCATGGTCTACATGGACAGTGAGGACTATACAGAGAAACCCTGTCTCAGAGAGAGAGAGGGGGGGGGGAGGGAGAGAGAGAGAGAGAGAGAGAGAGAGAGAGAGAGAAACAGACAAGTATGAATGGGGCAAAGCAAAAAGGTGGGGAAGGGGGGCAGGTTACTTGGGCCAGGAAGCAATTTGAATAAATCACAGGAGACAATTTACTCACATCCAACCTAGCAGATCTGTGCTTGGTGCTGGGTATACAGAGCAAAACAACAAAAACAGACCCGCCCTTAGCTGGCCGCAAACCAGTCAGGGAGACTGACCTTTAAGAGTCACACAAATAAGAAATGACAGGTGACAAGTTTGCCAGGTGAGTGACTCATGGGAGGCAGGGAAGGCCATGAAAATAAAGCCAGGGAGGAACCTGGGGTGAGTGGGAACCAGAGAGGTTAACCCACCATGGTGGACAGAAGCAACTGCTGGGAGGGAACACAGAAGGCAGAGCTAAGCGAGTGGGGGTGGACAGGAAAGGAGGCCATCAGGTGAGCCTGGGCAGGTTGTGCAGGTACAGGAGGGGTGGAGAAAAACCACTGCAGCTCTTAAAAGGCGGGGAGCACGGTCTCCAAGTCTCTTAAGCTGCTATGGGAAGAGCAGATCCGTGGGCCCCTCCTCAGCTACCAGAGTCTCCAGCTCTGAGGCAGAGCCCCAGGAATGTGAGATATTGACAAGCCCGCAGGTGGCTGTTTTGCAAACCAGGTTTGAGAGCTATCCATCCTGTTTGTCCAGACTGGCAGGAGTGGTGGGCAGAAGCCAGACCCTGCAAGGAGAACACAGGCAGGGCTGCTCTCTGAAAGATTACTATGTAGAAGGCTGGAGGAAAGCCAGGCTCAGAGGGCTGAGTGATTCCATTTTCCATTTCTCTCTCTCTCTCTCTCTCTCTCTCTCTCTCTCTCTCTCTCTCTCTCTCTCTCTCTCCCCCCCCCCGTGTGTGTGTGTGTGTGTGTGTGTGTGTGTGTCCCTCTCTGTCTCTGTTGTTGTTGTTGTTGCTGTTGTTTTTCGAGACAGAGTTTCTCTGTGTAGCCTTAGCTGTCCTGAAACTTCGCTCTGTGTAAGCGGCCTGGCCTCAAAACAGAGTGGTGGGATTAAAGGTATGCGCCACCATGCCTGGTTCCATTTCTTTCTTTTACAAAGACTTTTTTTTTTAAATTTATTTATTTATTACATATACAATGTTCTCCCTGCATGTATGCCTGAGGGCCAGAAGAGGGCACCAGATCTCATTATGTGTGGTTGTGAGGCACCAAGTGGTTGCTGGGAATTGAACTCAGGACCTCTGGAAGAGCAGTCAGTGCTCTTAACCTCTGAGCCATCCCCTCTCCAGCCCCAGGATTCCATTCAAAACAGTGGTTCTCAACCTTCCTAATGCTGCAGCCCTTTAATACAGTTCCTCATGTTGTGGTGACCCCAACCATAAAATTATTTTTGCTGCTGCTTCATAACTGTTATTTTGTGACTGTTGTGAACCACATGTAAATATATGTCTCCCAATGATCTTAGCAACCCCTGTGAAAGGGTCATTCGACACCCACACCCCCACTAAGGAGTGGAGACCCACAGGTTGAGAAACGCTGATCTCAAAATAGGACTTCAAGGACATGGTGGGTGAAGAACAGATTTGAGGTCCCAGGGAGGAAACAAGAGGGGCTAGCAGTAGGAGATAGGGGCTTGAAGGAGCTTGGGATCCATTCTGTCTGGGACCTTATGGGGTAGGTACACAAGGCTGTGTGTCAGGACTTGCCAAAAGATTCATAAGGAACTGATTGCATAGTGGATTCTGGGAAGCAAACTGATGGCATCAGATTTGACCTCAAATGACTAACTCCTTAACCTTCTTGCCTACCAAGGTGAACTTTAAATATGTATAAGCTGATTTAAATTTAGGATAAAAGTCACGACAAGCTGAATGTGTAATCCCAGTACTGAGGAGAGTTAAAGGTTCAAGGCCAGCCTGAGGTAGGCCTCAGCAAGCCCATCTCCAACCAAAAGAAGATGAAGAGTACAGGAGGGTTGGGGATTTAGCTCAGTGGTAGAGCGCTTGCCTAGCAAGCGCAAGGCCCTGGGTTTGGTCCCCAGCTCCGAAAAAAAGAAAGAAAGAAAAAAAAAGAGTACAGGAACCGGTTCACTGATGCTCCTTGTCTTATGATGCTCTTACAGCTGGACTGGAGAGACGGCTCAGTGTTTAAGAGCACTGACTGTTCTTCCAAAGGTCCCGAGTTCAATTCCCAGCACCCATACGGTGGTTCACAGTCATCTATAATGGGATCCGATGCCCTCTTCTGACCTGCAGGTGTACAGCATAGCACTCATACATAAAGTAAATAAATAAAATGAACCAAAAGTAAATAAATGAATCTAAAAAAAAAATTAAGAAAACAAACCTAGGTTTTGGTCAGGTAGTGATAGTGCATGCCTTTAATCCCAGCAGTTCAGAAGCTGAGGCAGGTAGATCTCTGTGAGTTGAAGGCCTTCCTTGTCCACAGAGCTAGTTCCAGGATAGCCAAAGCTACACAAGAAACACTGTTTCAATAAATAAACAAAGGAGCCAACGAACAAGCAAGCAGATAAATTAAGCCTAGGTTTTGTTGTTACATGGCTTTCCACTTAATTTTTGTTTTAAAGATTTTTTTTATTTATGTGTCTGTGTTTGTTCGTATTTAAGTATTTAAGTATAGCATGTTCTTGCCTGATGCCCAAGGAGGCCAGAAGAGGACATCAGAGCTGCTGGAACTGGAGTTAGAGATGGTTGTGAGCTACGATGCGGGTGCTGGGAACTGAACCCAAGGCCTCAGCTAGAGGAGCAAGTGCTCTAAACCACTGAGCCATTCCTCTGGCTCACTTTTGGCTTTCCAAAATGACATCTCAGCGCCTTGGTATATAACCCCGGCTGGTCTCGAACTCCCTATTTAACTGAAGCTGTTCTTGTCCTCGTGGCTATCTTCATGCCTCTGCTGGGGTTATAGACCTGCGCCATCATAAAATACCTTGGTTTGAAGGAGGCTGGAAGATGGCTCAACTTGCTGCGAGCCTGAAGACCTCAGCTCAGCTCTCAGGAACCACACGGTGAGGAGAGAACAGACTACCATAGTTGACCTCTGACCTTCACAGGAGCACCGTGGTATTGGTGTATCCACACCCACGCATACACTCAGAATGAATACTGTTTCTAATTTTAAGAGTACCTTAGTTGGAAAATGAACATGGATATCTAGACTACCAAGCATCAAATTCCAGTTTCTAGTGAATCCTTTCCAAATATACAGTACGGAAAGTCAAAACTTCAAGTGACCATTTGTATATAGATCCATGAAAGCATTGAGAGTCCAAATGGAAAGCTTTATGCTTTTAGCAGTATCTCCTCCTCTTCCTCTTCCTCCTCCTCCTCCCCTCCTCTTCCTCCTCTTCATCCTCCTCTTCCTCCTCCTCCTCCTCTTCCTCCTCCCTCCTTCTCCTCCTCCTCCTCCCCCTCCTCCTCCTCCCCCTCCTCCCCCCTCCTCCTCCCCTCCCCCCTCCTCCTCCTCTTCCTCCTCTCTTCCTCCTCCTCCCCCTTCTCCTCCTCCTCTTCCTCTTCCCTCCTCCTCCCCCCTCCTCCTCTTCCTCCCCCTCCTCCCTCTCCTCCTCTTCCTCCTCCTCTCCCTCCTCTTCCTCCTCCTCCTCCTCCTCCTCCTCCTCCTCCTCCTCCTCCTCCTCCTCCTTTCTTCTTCTTCACTTTAGACAGGATCTCACCACATAACTCTGGGCTGTCCTAGAAATCTCTTTGTAGACCAGGCTGGTCTCAAGTTCACAGAGATCAAACCACCTCTGTCCCAAGCACTGGAAATGAAGGAGTGCACCACCATGACTGGAGTCAGCAGCTTCTTGACAAAGTTGCAAAGCCTATTTAATGGATGGATAAGATCTTTGAGACAGTGCTTTGCTATTTTGCCCAGAATGTTCTTGAATTCAGTCGATCCTCTTACTGGGTCTTCCAATTAGCTGAGACTATAGACATGCGCCACGACACATGGTAGAAGATGTTTTTTGTTTTTTGTTTTTTTAAAGATTTATTTATTTATTTTATGCATGTGAGTACACTGTAGCTATCTTCAGACACACCAGAAGAGGGCATCAGATCCCATTACAGATGGTTATGAGCCACCACGTGGTTGCTGGGATATGAACTCAGGACCTCTGGAAGAGCAGTCAGTGCTCTTAACCGCTGAGCCATCTCTCCAGCCCCCAGAAGATGTTTTTAACAATGGCACCCTCACAGTTTAATACTTACATACTAAGAGAGTAATTTATCTCTTTACTTCCCATGATGCACGAAAATAATTCTAACTAGGTCTTAAGAGATGGCCCAGTGGTCAAGAGCACTTGCTGCTGCTCTTCAGAGGACCCAAATTCTGTTCTCATCACTTAACACAGCCAAAGGTTCACAACTGCCTGTAACTCCAGCTCCAGGGGCCTCTCGTGCCCTATTCTAGCCTTCACAGGCATCTGCATATGCATGCACGTGTACAGATATAGACAAACACTTAAATAAAAATAATCATTAAAAAAATAGATCACAGCCAGGAGGTGGTGGTACATGCCTTTAGGTCCAGCACTCAGGAAGCAGAAGCAAGAGGATCTATATGAGTTCAAGGCCAGCCTGGTCTACACAGTGAGTTCCAGGATAGCCAGGGCTATGTAAAGAGACACTGCTTCAAAACAAAAACAAAAACAAACAAACAAAAAACACAGAAGCAAACAAGAAAAAATAGATCGTGAACCTAAATGTCAGTGCTGAAGTGATAAAATCACAACAAAACATCGGGGGTTGGGGATTTAGCTCAGCGGTAGAGCGCTTGCCTAGGAAGCGCAAGGCCCTGGGTTCGATCCCCAGCTCCGAAAAAAAAAAAAAAAAAAAGAACCAAAAAAAAAAAAATGTTAAGCACTTATATTCATTCAGTGTGTATATGCTGCAAATACCAAGAGAAAAACACTTGTAAATACGTATTTCGTGTGAGATATTATATGTAGGATACATAAATAACTCTTAGATAACAATACTAAGAAAAAGTAACCCAATTAAACTGGGCTATGAGATGAGTGTGGTGGCCCCTTCCTTTAATCCCAGCACTCAGAAGGCAGAGGCAGGTGGATCTCTGTGAGTTCCAGGCCAGCCTGGTCTACACAGTAAGTTTCAGGACAGCCAGAGGTATACCTCAAAAACAAAACAAAATTGACCAGGCAGTGGTGCACATGCTTTTAATCCCAGCACCCTAGAGACAGAGACAGGCAAGTCTTTGAGTTCAAGCCCAGCCTGGTTCATAGAGTGAGCTCCAGGATGGCCAAAAACCCTGTCTATAAAAAACAAACAGGGCTGGAGAGATGGTTCAGTGGTTAAGAGTACTGGCTGCTTTTCCAGAGGTCCTAAGTTCGAATCCCAGCAACCACGTGGTGGTTCGTAACCATTTGTAATGAGGTCTGATGCCCTCTTCTGGTGTGTCTGAAGACAGCTACAATGTACTTATATATAATATATAAATCTTTAAAAAAGCAAAAAACAAGAAAGAAGGATAAAAATGGGACTATTTGAAAAGATGGCCAATAGCATTACCTAATAGAATAACTATCATCAAAGAGACAGACAACTAATATTTGTGGTGGCTATGAAGAAACCAATCCTTGTGTACTGTGTCGCTGTTGGTATTGCGAAACGACAGCTGCTTAGAAAAAGCCAAGCAGGCGAGTGAGTAACCCATAAAGAGTTAAATGTAAATTTCCCAGGTCACCCAATATTTTTAATTCTGCTCCAGGGAACCTACCTAAGAGAAAGGGCAGCACATAGGCATACATAGGCACACACATGCACACACAGGCATCTGCAAGACATTTACAGCGACATTATTCAAAACAGACAAAACCCACAGGAACCCAGATTAACGTCGATAGATAAATAATCTGTGCTTTATCTCTACATCAGAATGAAATACTATTCATGAATAAAAACGAACTCCTGGAACACACCTCTGGATGGAGGCTTGCTCTCATGCAGCAAGAGCCAGTATATGTGAAACGTCCAGAAAAGTTTAGCAGATAGGGATTGCTTAGGTCTAGACTGTAAGCAAACAGGAAAGACCTTTTTAGATCAATGGAAATGTCCTATAACTGGATGGAATGACGACAGAACTCAGCAAACACAAACTGAGCAAGCAATGGGCAGTTTCAAGGGACACCAGAATGGGTCACTTGTTATGATACTGTAGTGGTGCTTCGGGGAAGGAAGAGGCAGGGAGGACCCAGACTGCCTCGATCCAGAATGACAAACTGGGCTCAATGATCTAGCCCTCTAGTAAGAGGCTGGGATGAAAAGAGGTGCCGGCACTTCAGAGTCAAAAGAACTAGACGATTAGGCTGATGAGATAGCTTAACCTGTAAGAGACAGAGCTTTGAGACAGAGCCTGCGTTCAATCCCTGGGACCCACATGATAGATGGAGGAGATCGAACGCTGAAAGTTGCCTTTCTCTGACCTTCCAAAGCATGCTGTGGCATGGCCCCCACCACCAACACACACTCATCTACAAATTAATAAATAAATGTAATAAATTTTAAAATATGCCTTCGCGTGCACAAATTCACACTTAACACGCATATATACGTAATTAAAATATTCTTAAAAGTTAAAAAAATCTTGGGATGTAACTATGGTGTGGTTTCAAATGCTAGCGGGAAATACCAACAATCACAAACCATCAGCTACCGCAGCCGCTTGCCCCATTCTCTCTCTTTTGTAAATGGAAAATAGCTTTGCAATCACAGGCAGTTCGTTAGTAAGCAAATCCATTGTGTCCAGTGAGCATTGGATGCCAAAGAAATCCAGCAATGCTGGGTCCAGGATACTGGCTTTCCCGCTGGATCAAGATGTAGCAGTACCAGCTGACGGCAGAGGGCGCCCAGACGCAATGCGAGGTCCGGCCACGCCCTGGCCACGCCCCCACGTGACTTTAACGTGGCGTCACACCCGGAAGCAGCCCTGCAGCAGAGCGGGCAGCAATGAGTGGGGAGCCAGGGCAGGTGTCCGTAGTGCCCCCTCCCGGGGAGGTGGAAGCAGGCAGTGGAGTCCACATCGTGGTGGAGTACTGGTGAGCCCCTCGGGTTGAAAAGGAGCCTCTTGTGCTCGCCGGCAAGATAGGGGTGGGCCCACGGGAGGCCCCACCCCCGGAACCCCAGCTCACCCCACGTCTCTTCTCCCCAGTAAACCCTGCGGCTTTGAGGCGACCTACCTGGAGCTGGCAAGCGCCGTGAAGGAGGAGTATCCGGGCATCGAGATTGAGTCGCGACTCGGGGGGACAGGTGAGGTCCGCAGAGCACCTGCTTAGTCCGTGTTATAAACTCCAGCTCTCCTGCCTTCTAGAGCTGACATTGGCTGCTGTACATAGAGCCGCTAGCAATGTCTGGCACATAGCAAAAATGCCTACCGTGGGTTTGAAGGAACTCTTAATGGCGTAATGAAAAGAACATGGGTGAGGACTCCCTTGGTTCTTGGGCTGAATGGCTTAAGGATCTGAAAACCGGGTCTCGCGAATGGTGTCTGCAGAGACCATGAACAGTTTTGACTGGAGTCTCAGTAGTGTCAAGGACCGCCCTGAACTTCTGCCCGTTCTTAGCTCATTCTTGCGTTTATTTCCTATTAGGGGCCTTCGAGATTGAGATCAATGGGCAGCTGGTGTTCTCCAAGCTGGAGAATGGGGGTTTTCCTTATGAGAAAGATGTGAGTATTTGCAGCATCAGGAGGGTGGCTGAGACGAGACACACCCTCCTCTCCTATGCATGACACTGGCCCATGTCTTTGTCCAATAGCTCATGGAAGCTATCCGAAGAGCCAGCAATGGAGAACCCTTAGAAAAGATCACCAACAGCCGGCCTCCCTGTGTCATCCTGTGACTAAAAAGACTCTTGGAAGCTTGGTTCTGGGGTTTAAACCTTTGTTTCCTTGTGGTCACACTGGGAACTCCCTCTACCTTTAGCCCCTCACTTAGCCCTAGGTAGCTAAGACCCAGACCTCACTTTGTCTCTTTGGACACGAGGAGGGATTAGACATTTCTATGGTCTAAGGAAGAAAAGAGATGTTCTCCGTGGACATTACCACCTCCTCACATCCCTTTCCTAGGATCTGTTCCCTCTGCAGTTTGGTCCTCTCCCCAGCGTGGCAATACCTTTCAGATGCCACAGTTGCTTTAACTTATGTCCCTGAGTCCTGGGCAGTGTCAACTCTTGGCAATAAAGAGTAACTACAAACACGGGTGTCAACTGGAGAGTGTTTATGTCCAGCCTATGTGGGAGCACACAGGTCAGTCTGGCCCTGTCTAGTGGGTGGGGGTTTTCCTGGACAGATGCTTCTTCCTCTCTAAGGAAAGGAAAATGAGTCATGTGACAGTGCCCCTTTCAAGGGCCACTCTCCCACTGGGAGGGAAGGACTTCATTCTAGGGGTAGCCTTGGAATGAGTGCGTCCAATGAAGAATGATCCTGTTGCCAGAGGGTCCTCAGAAAGGAATCCTAACTTCCCAGTCCCTCAGCCCCAAAGCCAAACCATCTCAAACTTTTGGAAGACCTCTGCACACTCACTCAAGGAGGAGCTGTGTGTCAGGTGAGCAGTAAGGTTGGCCTGGGACCACTCCCAGGCATAGGCTGGGGCCCAGCTATTTTACAAATCTCATTGTAAATGAAGAAAGAGGGACACCACTCCCTAACATCCACTCTCCCTCCGTGTCCTTATTTCATCTTTTAAAAAAAAGCAAAAGTAAAAACAGAACAAAATACACTCTGTACAAAGACTGGTCTGGATGAAAGTGCAGCCCCCTGTTGGGATGCATATGTCTCAGTCCTAGTGGCTTGTCCTGTTCCCAAGATGTTCCCTCCGGACCTCTTCCCTTCTAGGCTGAGCTTTCCTCAGTCCTCAGAACCAAGAGAGCCAGGCCAGGCAAGAAACCATGGCCATGATACCCACTGGACCCTATAGTCTGTCAGGGCAGGGTCTGTAATCCAGAGGCCGTCCAGTGCCGTCTCTTCCAGCCAGGCAGGGCCCTCTTAACCACTCAGGATTCAAGCAGCAAGGAAAGGTTCCTCAGGGCAGGTTCCTGGTAGAGCTGGCTGCCCTGGATGTAATGTGGCCAGAGGACCCTCTCCCTGCTTTGTGGCGATGGAGACCACAAGTCTTCCCCACTCAGAAGGCACAGGACATCTGCACACGTCTCATACGGGTACATCCAGGCCTAGGTACTCAGGGTTCTCTGCAGTGGGGGTCCCTTCAAAGTTACTTGGTGGAGGCCCCTGCTCTGATGAGTTCTGGTCCCAGTAATAGAGGTTGTCAAAGGCTGGGCTGAAGGCAGGAGAAGGGTGGGGCTGAGAGGCAGTGCCTTCTCTCGGTACTAAGTATTCAGGGTTCTCCACGGCACCCCCAAAGGCAAAAACGTCTTTGACAACCCCATTCTTCCCAGGAGAAAGAGTCTTGGGTCTTTCTAGAGTAGCACCAGCAGGCCGGACAGGAGGCAGAGGACCCTCTGGGGTTAAAGGAGGCTGAGGCTGAACCTCTGATTGGTTCACATACTCTGAAGAGAGAAGAGAAGTTGTTAGGGAAAGGGTCCAAGATCTCCCTGCCCCACCACTGCCCCTCAGTAGGTGTGGCCTGAGGGTCCTCAACTCCCCGCTCCTCCCAATCTCTCAGGCCTGGATTCCATACCGGGCTGGGGGCTGCAGGCCAGGGGAGCAACATAGCCATCAGTCTCAGGGGGCAGAGGTAATGTGGGGTCCTCGCTGTACCGCTGTAGAGGGCTGAGGTCATGTGGAGAGAGGCTCTGCAGCCCTTTGGTTACCCCCATTGCCAGGTCACCATCAAACACATCAGAGCCAGCCCCTTCCGAGGGAGCCAGTGGAGATCTGGGGGGCTCTTCTTCTGAGGGCTCCAGGCCCAGTGTCAGCTCAACACCTCCACTCTGGGGTAAGAGAAGGTCATGATAGGAGCTGCTCAAAGGCCTGGGAGGGGACAGCAGGGTCCCAGGAGAGAAACACAGGTCACGGTGGGAACAGTGATGGAGAGAATGGGGTCCCAAGGGTTGGAAAGCAGCCATGGTAATAGAATCTTCAGGAAAGGTGAAGGTGGGGGAGCTCAAAGGGCAGGGCCGCCTCTCTTCCGACGTGGGTACTGACCCTGGTGGACGAGCTGCGGTGCCTTCTGTGGGCTGTGCTCCCTGTGCCTGGGGCAGGGTCCGGGGAGAAGAATCCCTGCTGGGGCACCAGATACTCTTCAGCGTCTACCAGGTCACCCATGTCATCATCTTCCAGCAGTGAACGGTAGAAGGTACTGTCCATGGGGCTGGATGGGCCCAAGTCCTCGTTCTAGGAAGGAACGAGACACAAGGTGTCTCTAAGCCCTCCCTGCCTGGTGCTAGCTCCCTGGAAGGGTTCTAGGCTTAGGCTAGAGGTGCGAGCCATCTCTGAAGGAGGAAGGAGGCTGTCAGAGCAGGAATGGTGTGGGAAGGCCCAGTACCTGGATGACCACAAAACGCTGGGGGTCCCTCGCCATACGTGAAAATTCTGACACCAACTCCCGGAATCTCGGGCGACATTCAGAGTCAATCATCCAACCTAGGGCAGGACAAAGTTCAGCGTCCTCGTCCCAGGGGCCTAGACAACCCTCACCCGGCGGAGCACAACTGGCCTCTGGGGTCTTGAGGCAGAACCCTGGAACATTTCTAGGGTCCCCCTTTACACTGGCATCTCTCTTCTTAACAGCCGTCCCCTCGCGGGACTTCTGTGAATAGGGAAAGCCCCTCTGAGGCTCCCCCAAGGACACGAGCCCATCCACATCCCATTCTTTATTTCCCCCAGTTTGTAAATGCCCACGCGGGTCCCACCGCCCTTCCTCTCTGCCTGAGATTCAGCCCTGCCACTCACATTTGACCATAATCATGTAGACATCAATGGTGCAGATTGGAGGCTGAGGTAGGCGTTCTCCCTTCTCCAGCAAATCAGGGATCTCCCGGGCTGGGATTCCATCGTAAGGTTTGGCCCCAAAAGTCATCAGCTCCCACACGGTCACTCCTAAGACAGACAGGTATCAGGAGTTGGGGAACAGAGGAAGTCGGCTGTGCAAAGGGAGGGGCTGTGCCAAGAGGTACAGTCTACCCAGTCTCCTCATTCCCAGGTGGCCAGAAGAGCACACAGGGTAGACATGAACAACCTGCCTCTTCTTCCCTCCATCCTCACCCTCATTGTTCTGCCACCCTGTACCACACCCTGCTATGGCTTCTCCTCCAGCCCGCTCTGTCACCAGCCCTGCGTACCATAGCTCCACACATCACTCTGATGGGTGAACCGGCGTCTGAGAATAGATTCCAATGCCATCCACTTGATGGGCACCTGGGAATGCAGAGCAAGAAGTCCTGACTGGGTGTGGTAGGAGGTGACCCTTCTCCAAGTTCTCCCAAAGGCCTGAGACCCATGCAGCCCACACCCTTCTGCTCCTCCAACCTTGCCCCCATCTGCATGGTACTCTGTCTCATCAATGTCCAGCAGCCGAGCCAGCCCGAAGTCTGTAATCTTGACGTGGTTGGGACTCTTGACTAGCACATTCCGGGCAGCCAGGTCCCTGTGTACAAGCCGCACGTCCTCCAGGTAGCTCATCCCCTGGACAGAGGGCACCAGTGTGGAACATGAGTCTAAATCTCACCTTAGGGACACTCCCACCTCATCCTGGCCCCAAATGAAGGCAGGGATTTGCACCCAAAGGATCTCCAGAGCCAGAAACCCCCAAAGCACATACCTTGGCAATCTGAACACACCAGTTGAGCAGGTCCTGGGAGCCTAGGCGACCTCGGTGTTCTCGGACATGGTCCAGAAGGCAGCCGTAGGGCATAAGCTGTGTCACCAGCTGTACTGTGGATGTCAGGCAGATGCCCAGGAGGCGGGACACATACGGAGAACCCACACCAGCCATCACATACGCTTCCTGCAGACGAGGGTACAAAGGGATAGAGGAAGCCACCTACTTCCATCCACTCTCCTCTCCCAGAGACCCTCACCCATCCCTCACTGGCTACAACCAGAGCCTCCAGACTAGGAAGGTTAAGAGTCAAGGTTTAGGGGCTTCTATCTCAAACCCTGATGAGGAGAAAGCAGCCCAGATCTGCACCTGGGAGCTCCTCACATTTCCAAGGGGGAGCATGAAGGGGAGGGGGTTCTCACATTCCCAAGGGAGACGGTGAAGGGGGTGAAGGTCCTCACATTCCAAGGGGGAGTGGGAAGGGGGATCACATTTCCAAGGGGGAGCATGAAGGGGGGCTTCTCACATTCCCAAGGGAGGCGGTGAAGGGCCGGGGTCCTCACAATCCCAAGGGAGAGGGCGAAAGGGAGGCTCTTCACATTCCCTAGAGAGGAGGGGCTTACATCTAGAATTTCTTTGTTGGCTTTAGGAGATGTGTTTTCTCTCAACACCTTGATAGCCACGGGGATTTTCACATTCTCCCCATCTGGGATCCAGATGCCCTGAGCAAAAAGAAAAGGACTTGAATCAGGCTCCCCAACAAGCCATTGAAGAGTAGCCGTCGCCAGCCTCCAGCTTGGCTCACTCCGGTCTCTTGACCCTGCCCCTCCCTTAGATCCACCCATGCCAGAACCTGGTCCCTCCTGACCTTGTAGACAGTGCCAAAAGCTCCTGATCCAAGCACCTTCACCTTCCTTAGCTCCGTCTCTTTTAGGATCCGCATCTGAGCCTGGTTGGGCATGGCTCCGCTGGGCGTCAGCGGCTCCACTAACTGGACAGAGAGGGTAGAGGTAGGGTGAGTGCTGGGTAAGCTGCAAGTCCGAGGGGGGCACTAGGAGGCCCTCGCCATGCCTCACCTCAGTTTCCTGCAGCAGCCTACGCATCGTATACTTCCGGATCTTCTGTCTCCTTCGTTTGATTAGGATTCCAACGACCACCACTAAGATCAGGAACAGCAGGACGCCCACCACGGTTGCAATGATGAATGTCACCGGGCTGGAAACAGAGCCAGAGCCAGAGATTAGGGACTAGTCTGAGGAGGAAGCTTGGAGAGACCCCCATGAAGGGACAGGAGTGTTCCTGGGCTCCAAAACTTCATGGGAGAAAATGCATCAAAGGCCTTGTTCGTCTGCACTGTGCAGCCCACCCCCAGGGGCGTCTGCCACACAGGAAATAGGGTCTAGTAATATGTACCCCAAGACTCTCAGGTACTAGTCAAAGCATTCTTCAAGGAGCCTTGCAGTCGCAGGTTCCCATTACCAGGACCTTTATTTCTCCATGATATAATCGTCTATGATTCAGCTCGTCTTGGGGCACACAGGGTCCCTGGATTCTCATGAGACCATTATTGGTTGGTATACTTAGTTTTGAGGCTACCTCACGATATAGCCCAGGCTGGCTTTGTATTCACAATCTATGTGCCTCAGTCTCCCAAGTGCTGGGGTTACAGGTGTCTGCCACCTGTCCGGGCAGAACTCATTCTTGTCATCCTTGCTCCCTGAAACCCCATCTTGCTCTGCACGAGGCCTGTCGTTAGAGCCAGCATCTAATGTTTGCCTCACGGGCAAACAGCATACCCTAGACTGCTTTTCTCCCTTCTACCGCTCTCCTCTGACAAACCAGAGTCCCATGGCCCAGGGGTCAAGAACTCCACCCTACCCTCCAGATCTGTGTATCTCACAACTTCAGTTTACACCCCTCTGCACTGGTGTGGCTCATAGCACACACCAGAGAGTTCTTAGCCACCCTCGATTCACATGACTCTCCACCCGAGGGCACAAAAAGCACAACACTCCATCCTGGAAGCTTCTAGCTGCCCAGCTAGAATACTCTCTCAGGCTCTGCACGCTGTCACTGCATCCCTAGGGAACTACATTTCCCAGCATCCCTTACCCCACAGCATCCTGAGCAGGACTATCCACTTGTTGAAACAAAAGTTAATAGAGAAAGAACGGGACTAAGGAGAGAGGCACGTGCAGCATGCTGGGTAATTTCTCTTCATTACTGACCACCGAGGTCAATGAAGGAGTCGGGGGTGCGGGGGTACCTCTGGGGACCCACCTGGCTCTCTGCTCTGCTGGGCAGCCTCGTTCATCCAGATCCACACAGCTGTAGAAGAGAGAGAGAGTGCCATCATCAAACCTGGGAACAGGCTCCGGGGGTGGACGTGGCAGGATTACTCCATGTGACAAGCAGAAACAGGGCTCCAGGTCACCAATTTGTTCTGTACCAGCCCACAAGAAGATTCCCTCTCCAGTCTGGGAGCCCACCTCCCCTACATTGCCGTAACTTCCTGTGCTGAGAGCAGGAAGTACTATTAGGGCGGGAAGGTCAGCTAGCCCCTCCACGAAAGAGGCCTAGGGTATATGGTACACGGAAGGAGAGTTTGACGAGACCTATTAAACACACCGGGGCTGGGCTACAAGGAAAGGGTCTACAAGGTCCTAGCATCCATCTCCACCCACCAAGCAGTAAAATATCAACAGTTCTGCCTCAACCGTCGGTACTACCATGCCAACACCAGGTCACAAGAAGGCACGCACACAGACGCCCCTTTGTGTGTAGAGCTGAACAGCAATGGGCTGGTTTAAAAAAAAAATCAGGCCTTACTAGAAGAGGAGGAGCCTAGTCTTACTGCAACTTGATATGCCATCTAAGGGGAAATGGAGGAGGAATGGATTGGGGGTTGGAGGGGCTGAGGGAGGGGTGGAGGGAAAGCGGTGGTCAGGATGAAATAAATAGGCAAGTGAGAGGGACATCCCTCAAACAGGGCCCACCCTGAGCGACGTGCTCTGAACTGAGACGTTTGTAGAGGGGTAGATGGAGATGCCCTTGTAGGAGAGGATGCAGAGCCAAGTTCCACCCCCCTGAAAGAGCAGCGAGTGCTCTTAACCACCTCCCCAGACCCAAATGTGTTATTTTTGTAATTAGAAAAGAGATATAAGGGCTGGAGGGCTGGAGAGATGGCTCAGCGGTTAAGAGCACTGACTGCTCTTCCAGAGGTCCTGAGTTCAATTCCCAGCAACCACATGGTGGCTCACAACCATCTGTAATGAGATCTGATGCCCTCTTCTGCTGTGTCTGAAGAGAGGTATAGTGTACTTATATATAATAAATGAATAAAAAAAAGAGAGAGATAAAAATTACACCTCAGTATAAGTTAAACCAGCCTCATATTATCGCACCCTTCTCGTAATACGCTCTAAAGAGGCTCCTGTCATGAGGACCCTCCCTTCTACCGAAGAGACTCCCTCCCCCCACTCACGAGTGGGTGCAGTTGATGGGGCACGGCTGGCATATGCCCTCCTCATCCGGGTACTTCCAGATGGGCATGTAGGAGAGGTCGGGTTTCACACCGCTGGGGCAGCGAGCCACACAGGAGGAGGAGTCCTTGTAGTGGGCGCAGGCTGCACACTGATCAGCCTCCTGGACAGACAGGAAGGGTCTGTGAGGGTTTAGGGCTGCCATCCCTCCAGCCAAAGGACTGGGCCCTGTGTCCCCGAATCAGAAACACTGCCTCCCAGTTACCGGAGTAAACATCCCTGCTCTTTACAAGGAAGTGGAGGCACCCGGAGAGGGACGTGCATCCCCTAAGGTGTGACAAGTGACAGCCATTATGTACAAAGGTTTTATTTCATGCTTGGGCACTGCGCCAAATCCTATTTAATTCTGTTCTCACCACACCCCAACCGGGTAGGGACTATTACAACATTCACCTTATAGAAGGGAAAACTGAGGCTGGAAACATGGCCTGCATTTGGTCCTTAGCATAGCCACTGCCAAGGACACAGGCCTTCTTGGAACCTTGTCCCAGGCTGAAAGGGCTCCAGTGTCAATAGCAGGGAGGGGTAGCCCAGAGTCCACAGTACAATGTGAGCAGCCCCCAGCCCCCCAGTCGCCCAGTCCCCCAGTCTCGGCCTCCCTGATCTTCCCTGCTCCGTCTCTCCAGGCCTGAGTGGAGTCCTTCTCTGGGAATATTTCACCTGGCAGCAACCTCCTGGTCCCTCAGCCTGCCCCTCCCTCAGCCCTGAGCCCACCAGCACCTCACCGATCCAAAGCAGGTCTCTGAGCTGTTTTGAGGCTGACACTCGGGGTGACACGGCAGACAGTGCTTGTCACTCACATACTCCCTGGGGAGCCTGTGAGAGAGGCAGGCGGGTGTAGTAAGGAGTTGGTCAGTGGGGGTTGCCCCTGAGTCCCCCTCCAGCCACCCACTCCTCTGCAACTCATACCCCTTCCATACTCGGCACTCCTCCACACACTCCTGGCCCCGAAGGAAATGACTGCAGTTGACACACTGGGTGGGCCCTGGCCCCCAGCAGTGCCCGTGGGCACACAGTGAGTTACAGACCAAGCCCTCGAGACCTGCAGCGAGGAGAAAAGCAGCAGATGGAGGTGTTTGGAGAGGCTCAGGTCTAAGGAAAAAGGCTATGAGCTTGTCTCCAGGCTGAAGGGTTAAGGACTGGTGCTGGGACATGCAGGATCAAGAAACGGGAAGGGGTGGGGGGATGGTCTGGCAGCACAGAGGACACAGCCGAAGCCATGCTCAAGACTAAGCCGTCCATAGGCAGGTAAAGAACAGGGCTGTAGCCCAGCCTGATGGTGCACACGCCCTTAATCCCAGCACTCGGGAAGTAGAAGCAGGTGGGTCTCTGTGAATTTGGAGGCCAGCCTGGTCTACAGAGTGAGGTCCAGGACAGCCAGGGCTACATAGTGAGATCCTGTCTCCAAACAACAGGGCTCTGACATGAGGTTTGCACAGGCCGCACTGGAGAGGCTGCTGCCAGAGACTCCTGATTCTCCTCTGTACTGACCCTCAGTGCTAGGCTGCCTGTCTTACCACAATCCTCTTCCGGCCGGTTCCCACTGTGGAGCAGGGCCTGGTGTGGGTTCCGGAAGAGCTGGTCCCAAGGTACAGTGTGTACAAAGCAGAGATGGGCGTTGCGGTGAATCAGAGCCAATCCACTGCCCAGCTCCCGCAGTGAGCGCAGCCCCAGCGAGTGGATCCCCAGGCCTTGCAGTGTCAATGAGTACGCGCCGCTGTGGAAACGGGGTTTCCAATCTCAAGAAGGTACCTACTCTAGGCCCACTTCCGATCACCGAGGGGCCGCAGGGTATGTAGCCATGCCTCCTAGGCTTCCTTTCCCTCCCACTTACTCGTGGAGAATCCGTCCCCGAATGACCCGAAGGTTCTGGAAGACACTGAGGTCACGGAGACTGTCTGGCCATGCTGAGATGTACAGGTAACCTGCAGGCCGAGGAGGGGGATGGGTATGTAGAAAGGTCCAGAACTCCCAGCCCCCCGCGGAGGAGGACAGACAGACAGCCCACCTGTGATCTCCTCCAGGGTTTCGAACACTTGGAGCTGCTCAGGCCTCAGCGGAGCAATGCCGGAGGAGGGGTCCCTAGAAGGATCCGGAGGAGTCAGCGGAGCCCGAAAGGCCTTGGCGACCCCCTCTCCACCCTCACAGATGCCTTTGCTCAAAGCCTATCAACTAGTCTGTTCCCATGCGAAGACTGAAGCCTAGGGTCAAAGTCTGGCACAGTAATATTTGTGTCCTTTGGTCTAGAAGTCTTATTTGTGGTATATCCTGCATGGACACTGGCTTCACTCCCCAGAGGCCTAAACAAACTGAACTGTTTGTAGGAACGACATCTGAACAGGGCGCTGTTAACATAAAACCCTGATCCCCGCAGATTCTAAAATACGAACACAGGGGGCGCTCAGCATCCGTCAGGCGCTTGTCCCAAATATTAACTTTCTATCTGACTCTAACCACCTTGAGCACAGAGCCATGCCAGTCCTCCCTTTACACGGGAGGCACTGAGGCGTAGGAAGGAGAGGAGGAGGCAATGAGGCTTAGCAGTAGGGCTCAGCCCCACGAGCCTGAGGACCTGAGTTCAATACCCCAGAACCACTAGCATCCACAGCAGCAGGCAGATCTTCAAGTTTGAGGCCAGCCTGGTCTACTGAGTGAGTTCCAGGGCTACACAGAGAAACCCTGTCAGGAGGAGGAGGAAGTGGAGAAGGAGGAGGAAGTGGAGGAGGAAGAAGTAGAGGAAGAGGAAGAGGAAGAGGGAGAGGAGGAGGAAGAGGAAGAAGAAAGTAGCAGCAGCAGCTCATGTGTGATACTGAGCTTGTGATCCCAGCACTGGAGATGTAAAATCAATTCCTCGTGTTCCCTGGTCATGGCTGTAGCCTGTTTTAGTGAGCTCCAGGCCTGAGAGGGACCCTATTTTGAAAAACAAGGTGGATGGCTCCTGAGGGAGTCATACCTGGACTGTCCTTTGAACACAGACAGACATACAGGCAGAGACACAGAAAAAGAGAGAATAACAGTCAGATAGACAGACAGACACATAGCCACAGATACAGAGAGAATAACAGACAGATAAGACAGACACACAGATACAGAGACAGAAAGAGAGAGAAAAAAACAGATAGACAGACACAGATACACAGAGAGAATAACAGTCAAATAGACACACAGACACAGGCACAGATACAGAAAGAGAGAGTAACAGATAGACAGAGACAGACAGACAGACTGACAGACTGAGGTAGGTTTCAAACTCAAGCCTGGGCTCTGTCGCCTGTCTTTGCTGCCTCCCGTTCTGCAGCTATTGTAAGATTGAGTCAGCTTGAGGTCTGGAGAGATGGCTCGGCAGATAAGAGTATTGGCACCTCTTCCAGAGGATCCAGGTTCAATTCCCAGCACCCACATGGTAGCTCACAACTGTGTCTAACTCCAGTCCCAGGGCTTCTGACACCCTCGCACAGACAAACATACAGATAAAACACCAATGAGCATAATTTAAAAAAAAAAAGTGAGCTGGAGAGATGGTTCAATGGTTAAAACTGCTCTTCCAGAGGTCCTGAGTTCAAATCCCAGCAACCACATGGTGGCTCACAACCATCTGGAATGGGATCTGATGCCCTCTTCTGGTGTGTCTGAAGACACCTACAGTGTACTTATATATAATAAATGTATAAATCTTAAAAAAATAAAAAGATGGTACAAATCCAGATATTTAAAACAAAACAAAGCAAACAAACAAACAAAAACAAAAACAAAAAAGAGGCACCCCAACAAAAGCCGTCATGACCAATTCCCCAAAGTGAGGGGTACATGGCAGTTTCCATGAGCTACCTTCCCCAGTCTAAGCTGTCACCCTGTATCCAACATACAGAAAGCCTGGAGGAACACACGCAACGTAAACAATGTCCCCTCTGGATGGTTTGATCACCACAGTATGTCCATGACTATGGATTAAATGATATTTATACAAGTGACTTCCAACCCCATGTCCCTGACCCCCTCGGGTCTCCCACGTGCCTCTTGTGGATTCTTGGCCTCAAACTCTGGTCCTCCCTGGCACCACCTCAGGCCGCTTCGTACCCTTACCCATCAAAGCTCTCCGGCAAAAATGCCAGGCTCCCAAAGATCTTCTTGCAGCCATCAAACTCCTGGACATTGTCACTGGTGATGGCCCTCGCCCCTCGAAGGTGCTCCATGCCCAGACCATAGCACACTGAAGGAAAGGGTGGTGAAAGGGGCCACCTCAGCACCACATGGCACACAAGACACCTGTCTGCTGTCCCCTCCTGAAGTGACAAGCCTCTTCCCTATGCTGACAAAGAGAAACCCAGGAGGCTGATCTGGAGAGGGACAAGTGATGATAACAGGAGACAGGAGTCTAAGCAAGAGCTGGGTGGACCAGGCTGGTCTTGGAACGGGGCTGGGTACCTCGAGCACAGGGCTTGCTGCATTTCTCACAGCGCTGTGTTCCGTCCTCAGCTGTGACCTCTTGGTTATTCGGGGGACACACCAGAGTGCAGGATCCCACTTCCGTAGACAGGTAGTTGTCTGTACAGATTTGGGGATACACGTCCATGTGGCCTAGCCTCTGTCCGGCCAATCACGATCAAGGCTGCGACGCCCAGTTCTAAGAACACTACCCACCAATCCTGGAAGGCCCTCCCTGTGCATGTGAACTCGACAATCATTTGCTCCTTACTACACTTTATGCCAACAGCTGTTATTTGCACTTTGCAAAAAGGGAAATCAGGACGCAGAGTTATACAAGCCACTCCTATCATTGTGCTACTAAGTAACAGAACTGGGATTGTTTTGTTTTGTTTTGTTTTGTTTTCTTTAAGGAGTCCTCACTGTGCAGCTGAGGATGATTTTGGAACCCTAAGCCTACTACCTCTACCTTCCAAGTGTCAGGGTGACAGGTTTGTGTCACCCAGGAACATGGACTTGGACCAAACAATCTGACCACCTCTCCACTTTGTCCTCTCACCTTGACCAAAGAGAAGCATAGCCAGACCCTAAAGGCCCCACCCCACCTCCCATAATAGGAAGGAAAAGAAGGTTCCCCAGGTCCAAGTCCAGTCCCTAAGTGTCCACAGTGCTTAGGGTCACTGCCACACGAAGCCCTACTCTATGCAGACGGAGGAACAAGACACATTTAAAAGAGTATTTAGTCCAGCCTAGGCATTGCTCTCGAAGATTCACCAATATTAACTCATTCAGACGTTACACAATTATTAGGACTGGACAAATAGTGCCCCTATTTTACAGATGAAGAAACTGAGGCCCAGCAAGTGGAAAGCAGTAAGACAGTAGGGGACAGGTTTCAAATCTAGCACTCCAGCTCCCAAGTCTGGGCTCTCTCGCTGCCTCCTGTTATGTAGCTGTTAAACAGAATGAGGAAAAACCTAGGAGTGGCAGCGTACACCTGTAATCTCAGCCCTTGGCAGGGGCAAGGCCGGAGGATCGGAAGTTCGGTGTCATCCTCGGCTATGCAGTAAGTTCAAGGCAAGCCAGGCTAAGCTACACGGGATCCCGACTTAAAAGGGATTGGGGGAGACGGGCAAGGCAGAGACAGGAGGCTCTCTATGGATTTGAGGCCAGCCTGCTATACTCAGTAAGTTTTAGGACAGCCAGGACTACACAGTGAGACTCTGTCTAAAACAAAACAAAACTAAAAACAACAAACAACAAATGCGAGAGCTAAAGAGATGGTGAAAGGGGCCACCTCTTTAGGCCCAGGGTCAGTTCTCAGCACCCCACATGGTGGCTCACATCCACCTGTAACTCCAGGTCCAAGAGATCGGATTCTCTCTCTTCCGACCTCCATGGGCAACGCAGGCACAAGGCGTAGACATACACACAGGCAAAAACACACACTCGACATAAAATAAATATAAATGAAATACTTTTTTTAAAAACAAAAGAGTAAGGCTCTCGCTTTGGCAGCACACGTACTACAACGGGAACGACACGGAGAAGATTAGCATGGCCCCTGCCGCAAGGGCGACACATAAATTCGAGAAGTGTTCCATATTTAAAAAGAGAAAAAGGATAAGACACCCAGCCTTGAGAGTCATGACCAGCCCTCCAAGGGGCACACGGTACTCACAACGGGCTCCCTCTTATACAAGCCACCGTCCCCAGCCACGGTATTGAAAGGATGTTTTCCTTCCCAGGACTCACAGGGGCAGGTGGTCACGCAGCTGGCACCAAAGGTGTATCGACCCTCAGGGTTGTGCATGGACTCGAAGGTGTCTGTGTTGTAGGTGACGAGGGCTGGGCAGTGCAGCTCACAGATACCACTATGATTGAAGTGGAGGCAGGCCTGGCAGAGACAGGCCGCTGGTGGTCACTGGGATGTTTCCACCTGTGCACCAGTGGCATCCGGGCAGGGCCGGGAAAGACGCCCACCCCTTGCGTTCTGGAGGGTTGGCCCAGGGCGCGCACACGTACCAGGCAGTCAGAATGCTTGGGGCCCGTGCAGCCTGCGGCACACTGCTCATGGCAGCAGTCAGTGGGCAGCCGGCCCTTGCACCGGGCACAACCACTGGTACAGATGGTGCCAGTCACTGTTGGTGGAAGGACCGGATGAGAGCTGGGTAGGGCCTGGGCGGCACCAGACCCTTAGCATCACGGCCTTCTGGGAGACATCTCCCAAGTAAGTCAGTCCGCTACTCCCAGCCATCCACCTGCCCCAGCCCCAGCCCCAGACACCAGGGCTCCCTCCGACTCACAGATCTGACAGTCTTCCGGACTCTCACCCCAACAGTGATTGTCTTTGCAGGCGGGGGCACAAGGTGGACCTGTGGACAGAAGCAAAAGGGAGACAGTCAGGGAGGAAGGCAGCGAAGGAGGGAAGCAGGGAGAGAAAAGGCGGCTGAGAGGGAGGCAGGGAGGAGGAACATGTCAGCAGGGCCCAAGGGCAGCACCGTAAGGGGCCTCAGGAGGTGAAGGTCCTGCCTACAGGTAGGGAGACGACCCTGTGACCAGAGCAAGGACAGGAAAGGGGGGTGGGTGGCTGAGACCGGGGCCGTATGATAGGAGTCTGGGTCACGTGGACACGGCTTACAGGCCCGGGAACGATTGGTGTCTATATCGACAGGAGCCAGTTGGTTATTCTTGCGGAAGACGTCCTTCCACAAAACCATGTCCTGGTAGCAGAGCTGGGGGTTCCCACGGATCAAAACTCCTCCCTTCAGGATCTCTGTGGGGAAGGCAAATAGTCGGTCCCCTCCTGACCGCCCCTGGGGCCTCCTGACTTCCCTGTGGGGAAGCTGCGAGCTCCCCACTTGCCTTTCGCCTTACCCTATGCACACTGTGTGGGGGTAAACAGAGAGGCTCTGAGGCAGGGGAATAGCTCAATGGCATCCGGCCCATACCTAGGATCAATCCCCAGCACGAGAACCACAAAATCACCCCTGGAGTCTGAAATCCCGCTTCACTGCTGACTGACTGCGTGGCCTTGCATGCCTCGGATTTCTCCTCTGTGGAGTGAGCCTAACACTGCAGAAGGCTGGTCGTGGCAGGCCGGGGATTCCAGCGCTAGGGAGCTGAGGCAGGAGGACTGCTTTTGGGATCAAGGTCAGCCTCGGCTATGTAGCGAGATCATGTCTCAGGACCACAAAACCAGAAAACCAAAATAAACATAACAGAAAAGAAACCCTTGAAGGCTTAGTAGCAGGACTTCCAGGACTGTGGCAGGACTGAAATTGGAGCCAGCATGGACAGCGCCGGGTAGCCTTGTTGGGACACTGTCAGCTCTGGGTTTGTCACTTACAATTGCACAGGCTGGTCACTGCATACTCTGACCCGGCCACGATGGGGAGAAAAAACAGCCTCATCTCTAATAAAGAAGTCGTGGACTCCATGCAAGCCGCATCTTCCCTGAGGGGGAGGGGACCAAACCCAGGGCCCTGCACACGCTAACCGAACACCGTGACACTGAGCCAACGGCAAACCTTCTCTTTCTAACCCTCATAGGGGTGAAAAGAGAGGGACGCTCAGCCTGACTGCATGGTGCCTGAACCATACTGCTAATCCTCGCAGAGCCTCTCCACAGACAGAAGGGCTCGGTCAGCAACCAAGGACCGTGAAAGGCACCTGTGAGACTTCGAAGCTGCAGCTCCCGCAGCCCCTCTGGGGTTCTTCCTGGGGCGGCGGTGGCGACGTTGTCCTGAGGATCTCGGTTGTCTAGCACAGCCAGGGCATACTTGTCCTCAAAGAGCTGGGTCCCTCTCACGATGCGCAGCCTCTGCAGTGGGACGCGCTTCACCTGGTTGTGAGCGATGAGCATGTAACCCTGAACTTCCTGGATGTCCTGGCGGGAAGGGCGGGGATGGAGAATGAGGCGTGGCTGGGCTTGAGAAGCACCCATACCTCGCAAAGCTTAAGGATAACCCAGGGTTGGGGCCACTCACTGAGCAGTCTCGACCCCTCGTAACCAGGATGGAACCCTAGGCTATTCCTCACTGGCCTCTCACCAGATTCTTGTCTGTCTGATCAGGACTGATAAGTCCGTGCCCCACCTCTCGGCACATCTCAGGAGGGCCTGTACAAGATGGCGTCTATGATTTAAACAGACCCAAGTCTGCTCCTCGCGCGACACCACTTCAGGGGCATGTGGTTATAACCCAGTGGGCTCTCCTCTCTCTCCTACATATAACCCTCCCTCCTAAGTGTTCTCTGGCATCCTTCACAATGGTGGGCCAGGGTGTCTGCTAGTCCAATAAATAGAGAAACAGGCCTGGAGAAGTTTAAGGGTCTAGACCGCATCCACAGGGCTGGACCTGGAACTTAGACCCCTAAAGGGAATAGTGACGGGAACAGCTGGCCCACGGTCAGTCACTACAGAGCAAGTCAACTGATGTTCCCGATGGAGGAACCACAGGAGAGAGACTACAGGGTTCCCCCTTCCTCACACACCTCGACTCGCGAGTCTCACCTGCAGGAATGAGAGGCTGGCATTGGCAGGCACGTAGGTAAGCTCCAAGTTGCCCTGCACTACCTGACAGCCCTGGTACAGGTGGCGGAGCATGTCCAGGTGGGTCTCAGGACTGGCAGGGAGCCGCAACTTCATGTCTGTGCCGGTACACACTGATGGAAGGGAGGATGTGGGTCAGGATGCTGGCCGTGACCCTCTCCAATCTAGTCACCTCCTCCACACTCACTCCCTGGAGTTATGTCACCTCAGACAGGGAGAAAGCATGGCTGACAGCCTTTCCTCCCACACCTCTGCATCCATAGGGCCTAGAGCAGAATGCTCTTCTGTCTGGGAAAGAGTCAGCAAGCTGGAGAGAGGGCCTCCTGTAGCAGGGTCACCTTGGACAGCCAGAGGGGCCCTAATGTGTCAGCTCCTTGGGGCTTACCACCCATAGCGGGTTTTAGCAGGCAAAGAAAGCCTCCCATTGTCCCAGAACTGAGGGTGAAAAATCCCCGAAGAGAAACGATGATGAATCAGACCCCTCTGGGTACCCCCATCCGTCTTCCTACACACACAAACTCAGGGCATTCTCCTCCTGCCATTCCAACACACCCACATGTCAACTTCCCTGATCAGGACAACTGCCCCCACAGTGCCACCCAGAACATGGGCAAACAGGGTTGTCAGGAGTCATTGCCAGGACATAAGGGTAGCAAGGGACCTGGTCATCATCTTTGGAAACCATCCACATGGAGAAGAAAAGCCTGGGACACCAGCAAGGGGACCTGGCTGCAGATCCTAACCAGGGCAAGACACTCTGCAGGTTCCTACACTGGTTCTCTCACCTTCCTCCTGGGGCAAGGCTCCAGAAGCAGCTGGCAGAAGGTATGCCACGAAACTCCTGCCACAAGGGCACTACTCTGTGTACCTGCCCGGTGTCAACTATCAGCCAAAGGGGTCCCCAAGATGCACTGCCATTCCTAGCCTGCCTGACCCTCAGGCTGGTGTGCCACTCCTCCCATTAAGTCCTCAAATAGGAGAAGCTACCCCTCAGCTAGGGGGCTCCAGGTAGCAGCTGGCACCAAGCCTGCCAGCAGGGGAGAGATTAAAGTGTCCAGTTGAACTTGTTTTTCTGCTCCGGTGAGAAGATGAATCACCCTGTGCGTCTTGCCCAGGAGGTTGTGGGGGGAAGGCGGGTGGAGGCTGTCTTCCCATACAAAGGCCCACGGGTACCTGAGCTGCTGACAGAGACTCCCTATAGGTTACCGCTTTGCCTACCAGTGACTGGGTGCAGATTCAAGGGACAGTACAATGACCAGTCTTGGGGTCAGACTTTAGGAGTCCTGCTGTCCCAGCTACGAGGCGCTTAAAGCCAAATCCCAGTTATTTTCTTGCCTCCAGATTTGAGGAGGGCTTGCAGGGCAAAGGCTGCCCTCAGTGGCACCAAACCTTCTCATCGAGAGTCTCTTCTCCAGGAAGACAGGGAAGGAAGCAAGGAGGGAGGACGGGAAGAATCAGAAATAGAACTCAAAGGCTCATCTCTTGGATGGAGGGGAGACAGCCAGGCCTACCCACCCCACACCGCACCCACTTGCACCCTACCCTCTGTCTTCTTGCTCACGCCCCCCCACGCACACACGCCCGCCCCACCAAGAAAAATGGGAGCTAGGGGTGGCAGCCAAGCCCAAAATAACGTCCTGCTGCCAGGACCTCCCCCAACACGGAAGCCTCAGCTGCTTATGTGCACAGCTGTCTCCCAGATCCCAGGTCCAGCCTAGCCGGGGACAGGGATGGCACAGTCGGGGTAGAGGCCCACCCTCTGTGGCACTTTACCCCTGCAGCCCTCTGCTGCCTCATCTCCGAGGCAAAGGACACCAGCTGCAGTAGCTAAGCAAAGGGAAACAACAGCAATCGCCATGGTAACCGAGCTGAGTACCTACTGTATACTTCAGAGACTGAGGCTACTGCCTCTATTTTACAGAGAAGGAAACTGATCCTTCCAAGGTCGTACCGCGGGCTCAGCAGTATACCGCTTTCAGAGCGTGCGCAAAGCCCCGAGTTCCAATTTCAGCAACACAAAGCAGGCCAGAACCACATATAACATCGGAGTGATAGAGGCTTAATTAGAATCCAGGTTTCCACAGTTCCCCTCTTTCTTCCATTAAACCTTACCAGACTTATGCACGCACACACAAACATACCACACATACACATACATGGACACACCACACACACATACACATACATGGACACACCACACACACACATACATGGACAAACCACAAACAGATACACAAACAGGGACACACCACACATACATACACATACATGGACACACCACACACACATATATACATACAAGGACATACCACACATACATGGGCACACCACACACACAGACACACACACATATGGACAAACCACACACACATACACATATATGGGCACATCACCCACACACATGGACACGGACACACCACACACACACACCACACACACACATACACACCACACACAAACATATACACCATACATACAGATACATGGACAAACCACACACACATACACATATATGGGCACATTGCCCACTCACATACATGGATATACCACGTACACATACACACCATACACACAAACATAAAGTAACACACACATACATACATACACACACATACCAATGCCACACCCCCCACAAACATAAAACACAATAATAATTCTCCAGTGAGACCAATAAACACAGAGGCTCAGGCAGGGCAGGGTGGCTGGGCAGGGCAGGGTGGCTGGGCTAGGCAGGAGGTCAGAAAGAGTGGCAGCCACACCCCACTAGCCAGTTTGTTTATCTGATTTGTGGTTGGTTTGAGTAAGAGTCTTAAAGTGTTTGTAGACAGGTGGGAAAATTGGTACCCCGAGACCTCCTCCAGGGGAGCTCAAAGCTGCCAGCTGACACCCCCCACGCACAAACACACCATGCTGACATACAGCCAAGAAAGCCGTTGGACCCCTTCCAAGTCTCGGCCTCCCTCCCACTCCCCACTCTTTACCAAGCTCTCCCCACCAGCTCTGACCACAGTCCCCATAACTATCCTGTCCCAAGAATTTCAGGGTGGGGCAAAAGGCTCTAATTCTTCACGGGATCCTCTTTGCCACCAGGACTGGTGTCCCCTTCAGAAACCCCATCTTCCAACTCTTGGAGACAAAAGCAGTGTGAAGCAGGGCCATCACAGAGCGAGGCCACGGCCAGTGACTGTTGGATAAGCATCTACTGGAGGGAGGAATGAATGAATGAATGAATGAATGAATGAATGAGTGTGAACACCATCTAGTGAAGAGCTTCCAAGCTGAAAGCGACAGGTACCCATCCCTCTGCTCAGTGCTGACCCTGGCCCTTTGGGTCCCTCCTGCTGAACACTAGTAACCAAGGTTTAACTCCCAGTTTCAAGCTTCTCTTCTCCTGTGGGTTCTTGTCTCTCAACTAGTCCACACTGTGTCCTTTCTTGTCTTCACTGGCAGCAGCACTGAGGAGAGAACCCAGGACCTCCTGCATCCTGGGCCCCCAGCTGCTATCTGGCTTACAGTGTGAAAGCCAGAATTTTCCTTTGGTGTTGATAAACCCTGCCAGGAAACTACCTACATCCCCAAAGCTCCCCAAGCAGGTCAGAGGCCAGAGCTCACTCAAGTGACACCAGGACTCCCTTGCCACACACACCTGCTCTAGGAAGCTGGTGTCGGAGTGGAGTTTAGACTCCGGGTCTTTTATCCAGAACCTTGGCTCAGCTACTCTTGCTTGGGCTACAGGAAGGATATGCTCAGACCTCCAGGGCAGAAGCTAAATAAGACTGAGCTCTGAGCCCAACAGCGGCTGTGACTTAGTTGGCCCTCCGTGAATATTTACTGACCTCGGTTTGGCAGTAACAACTCTCACTCCCCTCCGAGGGCCCTGAGCGCTAAAGGAGAGGAGGAAGAGAAGCATTCAGTAAATATAAGGACGCTCTGTAAACAGACCTGCGGCAAGCCCAAACAGCAGCTTTAACGACTCCCTCTCTAACCGCCTGAGGACAGAGGTCCCCTGCACATCCTCTGCCTGACTGGTGGCCTAGCAAAATCACAGAACTGTCACTCCCTGAGACCCCTGAGAGCTCTCCACAGGGGAAAGGAAAGGGATTCTCCCTCTGGGATCAGTCCTTCACTCAAGGGCAGACACACCTTCTCTGGATCCTCCTTTGCTTCCCAGCCCAGCGTGGGCTCCACTAGTCCTCTGGTTTCCACTTTAACTACCCACTTCATTCCCATGGGTCTGTATGTCCTGGTGGTCTCTGCACCTTCCTGCCCTCCATTCCTGGCACTGTCGAGGGCCCAAGAGAAAGGCTAGCATGTGCTGTACACAAACTCTGCAGCCAGGAAGGCACCCCAGGACCCCATCTCGGGGTACCTTCTCCAGCCTGGGATAGGGGTTAGGAAGGCCACACTGAGTAACAGAAGAATACTTTTCTGTGTGACTGCCCGGCTTTCCTAGTCCATTCCTGTTTGATGACTAAAACTCTGACCACCTCTAAAGGCCCCCCTGATACGTCATTTCTCTGAGGTAGAGCTTTTTTCTGTACACACCTGCTCCACAGGACAGCGCAGAGAGGGCACAACGCCATCTACGAAAAGGGATCTGCTGTGTAGGAAGCACACAGAAGTTTTTAGAACGGGAGAGACGCACGTAGAAGGATCTGGGTAGTTACAGGAGAAAAGAGAAAGACCTTCCCATTTGGTTTTGAAATGCGATATATTTTTCTTTTCTCTTGTTAGGGTTTGTTTTATTGGATGTGCGTGAGTATTTTGCCTGCCCTTGTGTGCACACTACACACATCACACCTGCGGAGGTCAGAATTAAGCATCAAATCTCCTAGTAGTGGAGTTACCGGTGGTCGTGAGCCACCGTGTGAGAACTGGGAACTGAGAGACCCCCGGGTCCTCCTCTGCAAGAGGAATCTCTTTCGTCCCTGTATAGCAAAAGGTAGAAGGGGCTCAGAGAGAATCATACTAGAATTGACATAGATATAAGCCTTGCAAAGGTAAAGACCTGTGTTTACTGCGTTTTGCAAAACCTTAAGTACATAGGAGCCCAGCAACATCTTGACTCTCTGGGCCTCTCCAGATCTCCTTTCCCCTATACACCTGCCCAAGACTGGTTCTGAGGTAGAACCCGGAGCTCGAGGCAGCGGATGGTGCGCTGCCTTTTTTTTTTTTTTTTTTTAACCATTCCTGGCAAGACAAACCGTCTTACCCCTCTGCACCTAGCAGTGCGTCTGAAGGGATGACGTCTCAGCAGCCCTCCGCTCTGTCTGGCGAGCAGACCCCTCCCACTCCTGCTCCACAGCACAGAGCAGTTCAGTCCTGGCCAGCAGCAGACCCAACTCAGGGCAAGGGCCTAGCCTCACTCTTCCCAACGGAAAGTCAGACGGAAGGCTGGCCTCCTGAGAAACTGAAAGGAGACTTCAATCCCAACAAGGCAAGGGGCATCTCCCAGTGTTTACAACAGATAGAGCCCAGAACCTTGAGGGAGTTCCTAGAGAGGGCAGAGTTCATCCCGTGTTCCCAGGTCAGCAGAGAGATTGCTGTTTGGCAACAGAAACCCGGACGGACGCATGAACATATAACCATCATAAACACCTCCGACATACAGGGGTATCCCACAGAAAGCACAGGGTGTACTGATATAACGGGGGCTGGGGGTCGGGGCATAGATGGTGATACCCCACCAGCCTCCAGGCTCCCTGGCCTCTGGAAAACATCTACTGCTCCCAGAACCTGTTTTCTGCATCTTCAGTACAGCCCACTGATTAGGGAAGCCGTGTCCCCACTGTCCAGGTAGACTCGCATTTATGTGACTCATATCTCATATCCTGTGGCTGGTCACACTGCCTGGGGTACTTCATTTCCCCAGCCCAGGTTTTCACCCTGGGATAATGAGAAAGCTACTAATGTTTCCACTGTGGAGTTGTTCTTAGTACAGAAGAAGGAATGCATGCAAACCGCCACCCACGGAGCCTGGCAGAGCTGACCCACAAGGAGTGACTATCGGCTTTTACGCTTATGGTAGAACTGGACATATGGGTCGGTATACACACTGCCGGGTCACCCTCCCAGCCCCCAACACATAGACAGAGGCAAGAAAACAACCTGTCTGTCCACCCCTAGCTGACCTGACTTCTTTTCGATGCCCTCCCCGCAAATGTCTAGGAACCCTTCCCACTTTACTGTACGGAGGCCGGAAAAACACAAGACCACCCTTCAAGAGCCGAGCTTTCCCAGAATCCCAAAGCGCACAGTACTTGAGCTGGCTCTATGGAAATTTGTTCAGAACAGGGCTGTGGAGTATGCAGCCCAGTGGTAGAGGGCTTGCCTAACGCGCGAGACCGGGATGGAGGGTGGGGGTGTCCCATCCCCAGCACAGAAGAAAAGAGAGAGAGAGAAAGAAAAACTGTTCAAAACAAATGCCTGCCCCTCCTCCCCTGCTCCCCCAAATCCCAGACACCGTCAGAGAAGCAACTCAACGCGGACCCGCCACTCCGTCCTCCCTGCTCCACAGGACGGGTTACTTTCCCCACCGCCCCCTCCACGGCGACCCCGCTGGAAGCTGGAGTAACTTACTAAACCCAAAGGGCCGAAGGGGGTGGGGAGGGGGAGGGGCGGGGCAGAAGGGACCCCGAAGGCATCCTCCCCAGTCCGGTCCGGAGGCGGAGGCTGCCAACTGGAAGAGCTCTGAGAAAGCGTGAGGGGGCTCTGAAAGGGGGAAACCGGCGCACGCACGCACAGCGCTTCACACACCCTCCGGAGGAAAACTTTCGGACCAGTTTCAGAGAACTTTGCCGAGGAGTTCCCGGAGTCTCCTGGAGCCCGGGAAGCTCCGGTGTGGCCAGAAGGGGCCGGTCTGGACTTCCAGTGTGGTCCTCCGAGTGGCTGTCCCATCCCCAGCTGCTCCGATCTCCTCCGGGCCGCGGCGCCGGCAGCCGGAATCGCCCCATCGCCCCGGACCGCCCGGCCGTAGAGCTCTCGGAGCTCCGCGGCTCCGGCCGCCCGTGGGCGCAGCCACAGCGGCCAGAGCCCTTCCCAAGGCAAGACCCACCTTGGGTGCCCGCGATTCCGGGGGGCAGGAGGGCGAGGAGGAACCCCCAGCGGCACCAGGCCGCCAGCTCCATGATGATCATTGCGGCTCCGGCCCCATGGCTCAGGCTGGACCAGGCTGCGGGCGCGGGGCGCGGCGAGGGCAGGCACAGGCGCGGCGCCGGAAGGGGCCGCCTGGGAAGGGGCGCTCCTGGGCTCCGGGTCCCCAGCGGCGGGCAATCTCAGCTCCACAACTTCACGCCGCACTTCCTCGAGCCGCCCTCCTCCTCCACCTCCTCCGCCGCCCGTGATTGGGAGCCGCGCGCTCTCGGCTCGCCCCCCCACCCCTCCAACTGCATTCCAGCAAGACTGGGAGTGGCTGCTCCCAGCTTCACTTTCTCCCTCCCGGCGCAGGCCTGGGTGCGCCGTGCCCTGTGCCCCGACGCCTAGCTTGCTTGCTTGCTTGCAGTTCTCATCCACTTCCTAAAAGCACAGCATCCCTTTACCCGTCTTTGCAGTCTCCGGCTTTATCTTGAACACTCCTGGGACGTTTGCATCACCCTCTTGATATCAAATACTGGGTCTGCCGCCACATCCTCAGGTAAAATCCACAGCCTGGGAAGAGGATGTGTTATGTTAACTGGTGACTTCCAGGACGCTCTGGGATATCACTTCTATACTTTTGGGTATCTCCAGCCTGATCTTAGAGGAACCCACAGAACTAAGAGGAGACAGTCACATGGGGTTGTAGGATCTCGGTCCTCTGAAGAACAGCTTCGCCTGTTTCTTTTTTTATGTTTTTTTTCTCTTTTTAAGACTTATTTTTATTTCAAATTATGTGTGTTCATATGTGGGTGGGGGGGTGTCACATAAGTGCAATTGTCCACGTAGGTCAGAAGAGGAAGCGGGAATCCCCGAAGCTGGAGGTACAGGCAGTTGGGTGCTGCCCTCTTTGGTGCTGGAAACAGGACTTGGGTCCTCTGCAAGTGCAGTGCGTGCTCTGAACTGCTAAGCCATTTCTCCAGCCCCGTGCCTGCTTCTCTATGACTTCACACAGTACTCAGTTTCATTCAGCGTCTCCTCTGTCCCTGTCCTTTTCTCCTGCCAATCTAACCCTGAAATACCTAGATGCCACTCCTGAAGCCTGGTGACAGGTGAGGAACGGGAAGAAAGGCATGCCTTTTGTTGGAAATTTCAAGAACACATGGCAAGAGACATGTTTACACGGATGAATTACCGTCGTTTATCTGAAATTCAAATTGAACTTCATTGCAACCTTCCTTTTTATTTGCTAAATCTGGTGATGGTACTTGGAATGTTCCAGTCAAGGACACACCTGTGCTGGTCAAAATGCAATCGGAATTGTCTTTGGGGGCGGGAAATGAAGGGTGGCCCTCTCTTAATCTACTTTCATTGAACTGAAACACAGTTTCGGGTAGACACTTCCACACTAGGGGCCAGAGAACATGGGACTCTGGGATCCAGAAGACCTGAGTTCATATCTTCACTCTATCACATACTAGCTGTGTGACCTTAGGCAACTGACTGACCATCTCTGAATCTTGTTTTACAAATCTGTAAAACTGAGAAAAGGGCTAAAGGAGAGAGCACTCTAGAAGCACTCAGGAGGGTTGAGCTTGACACATAATAATTGCTCAATAAACGATCCCAGACTTAGCAATTCTGGGGCAGATGGGATGTTCATGGGGATCAATTTTAGGTGTTCTAAGAGAAAGAATACAACATTATAAATCACACCACCACACCCAGAAGTAGAACAAGAGGGCCAAACCTGTGGTTTGGTTGATAATGTACTTGCCTAGCATGCACTGGGGCAGGAAAGAGGAGACAGGAAGGAAATTGAATAGAGGGAAAAGATGTATGTGAATCACATTAATAAGAATCACATGTGGATATATAGAGATATATACACATATACATATATGGATATATATATATATATAGTAGGTGATGATATCTAGTGATTTACGTGATTTACTCCTTGGATCATTGTCAAGAATGCTCAACAAATACATGTATTATATCCCTATTTTCAGCTGGCGATAGTGGCTCACCATTAGAATCCCGACACTTGGGGGAAGTTGAGGCAGGAGGATTGATGATCTGAAGTAAAAAATATTAATAATGAAATGAAATACATGCAATCATACACACACACACTCCTATTTGAGATTATGAAAATCAAGAGTCAAAAAGATTAAGACGTTCGCCCAGGACATCTTAAGGCGATGGGAATTCGGAGCCACAGCAAAGCTGGGTTCTTACCTCAGCCCATCTTCCGGCCCCTGCCCTAACCTAGGTGTCCTTCAGAGCTGTAACTCCTCAGCTCTCCTGAGAGACGATATACTAACCTGGGCTCAGTGCCATTGCTGGCTGTCCCTTCTCCCCCAGCCCTGACCCTCTCCTGCTCTCCATCAGTGCAGCTGAGAGAGAGCTAAGTAAGGATGGCCTCGGACATTGAACCCCAATTGTATCATTCTGCAGGCACCTCCCTCCTCTCCGGACTCCCTGAGGTTCCGGGTATTGTATCACTATTCTTCATTTTGCAGAGCAGGCACCCTGAAATTCTAAGCCAGTGGTTCTCAACCTTCCTAATGCTGGGACCCTGTAATACAGTCAGTCCCTCGTGTCATTTTCATTGCTACTTCATAACTGTAAGGTTGCTGCTGTTATGAACCACAATGTAAATAGTTTTAGAGAGAGACGAATTCAGGGGGGTCGCGACCCACATTTTGAGAACCTCTGTCCTAAGCGGTAACTGCAACTTTGTAAAGTCATACACAGCTGAGCCTGAAACTAGGCCAAGAAGGCTCTGGCTTCCACATTATCTTCATGCAAGGGACCCATAAGTCATCCCTCTCCTAAGACTGCTGTAGTGGCTCCTTCATCAGCCACCAGGGTCCCTCCATCTGCAAAAAGACCTCCTCCTTTCTCCCTTTTTCCTGCAAGCAAGCCCACGTACTGGGCATCCCAGACCCCTGGAAGAAGCCCAGTACTGTAGACAATGCTCAGCCCTAGTGGGCTGCATGGAGGGCGGGGCCTGGGTGCGGAGCGGGCAAGGGGGGGCGGGGAGGAGCTGGGGTCAGAACTCACGCCCTGGGGAGGAGGCTCCGGAGGGCTGAACCTCCCTGAGAGAAAGAGTGCATTCAGAGCCTGGAAGGAAAAGGAAAAACCTTCTCGGGTGTTTGACAAGGGGAGAGGAAGGGGGGCAGGGTGGGCGATGCCGTTTTTGATTCTCTGCTCAACTGTCGCTTTAGTAAGGCCTGGCAGGAGAGCCAAGGAAAGAGGATGTTTGGAGACAAAGACTGAAGGGGGAGACTGGGAAGAAGGGGAGGGGGGTCGGAGGCTGAGAGTTCGAGACAGGCCCAGTGAGGGAATTTCGAAGACGGACAGGGAAGAGAAGTTGACTATATTCCGGGCCAGAAACAAGATTCACCTGAGAAGATCCTGGGCAGCAGAGAAGAGGCAGTGGGGGAGGTCGTTGACATCGAAGTCACAGGAAGGGGCTCTGGACGCTGGAGGTGACCTCTAAGGGTCACCAAGTCAGGGTCTGAAACCAGTGGCCTGTGAAGTGCCAGTCAATCATTGACCAGCCTGGGGGGCACAGAAGGTGGTGGTGGTGGTGGTGGTGGTGGTGGTGGTGGTGTGTGTGTGTGTGTGTGTGTGTGTGTGTGTGTGTGTGTGCGCGCGCTCCCTTCTGCCTACCTCACCAGCCAACCCTCAAGTCAGAGCATTGAAAACAAACAGAGAAAGGGAGGGGACAGTCTGGTCCACAGTCCGAGGTCCATGCCACAATCTAGGCCCCACTAAGGAGCTTTGAGACTGGGATGCAGCTTGCAAAGGGAGGTGTCTGTATGGATTAGTTACTAGGAAGGAGTCCCCTCAGTGGACACAAGGCCTCCCTGGCACCAAAGGGGAATAAATCAGATGCTTCTGATCGGAAAAATATTCTTTTCCTAAAGATGGCCTCTTTTAGTCTGGTGGCTGTAGCCGCAGGCTACACTTTAATCCCAGTACTTGGGAAAAAGAAGCAGGGAGATATTTATGAGTTTGAGGCCAGCCTGGTCTACAGAGTGAGTTCCAGAACAGCCCAGGGCTACACAATGAAACCCTGACTCAAACAAAACAAAAGCAAAAAAAAAAAAAAAAAAGGGTTTGTTTATTTTTTCTTTCACAACAACAGAGTGTCACCATGTAGCTCTGGTTGTCTCGGAACTCTCTGTGTAGACCCGGCTGGCTTCGAACTCTCAGAGACCCTCGGTGCTAGGATTAAAGACTTGCATGACACTATGCTCAATTATGGTGGCCCTTTTTAAAATAGGGGTAACCTAACCATGAGGACTGATGTTTCGCCCAGGCTTAGCCCTAATCTCAAGGACGGGGCTCAATTTCTGGCTGGGCTGACCCTTTATCTGTTGGTGTAACTCCTGCACCAGGAATGCAGCCCCAAGGTTCTAGAATTCCTTTTATCTCTCAAAGCTGCTTTAGAACAAAACTGAGCCTCTGACAGTGAGACCATGTCTAGAAAAAAAAGTCCCGAGGACTCAGCAGGATTTTCTGCGCAGAATGCTTCCAGAATGCCTCTTCTGTTTCTGTACCTGTGGAGATAGGATTTTGGTATGTCATCCAGTCTGGTCTTGAATTCCTGAACTCAAACCATCTTTACTTCCTAGGTGGCCAGTGGTATCTGCAGCCACCCCTGGCTTCCCATTGGTATTTTTGGATTGAGAGCTTAACCCCCCTTGCTTGTCTCCTAGGGGCCCCACTGAGGCATTCCTTCCTAGAGTTTGGGATCTCTTATTTCCTGAGCTGAGGGATGTCCCCCACTCCACCATGCCTCTTAGTCCTCTGAGGTCCTAAGTTTACCTCCCCAGGCATTAGAGTTCAGAGCACTGGGTGTAGATGAAGCTCTGTCATTGGTTTTGGAAAGAGAAGGCATATGGCAATCCTAAAGTCCTTCTGTGAGGGCCTAGTTTCAGATTGCTGTCTGAACTCACCTCGTTATGCCTGCTCTTTACCCTTTACAGACAATCTCCTCTTCCCTCCTTTAGTTCTGAGGATCGCACCCAAGACCTCACACTTAGGTCCAACACTCTACCTCTGAGCTATATCGTCACCCTCTAGTTTTGAAACAGAATCTCACAAAATTGCCAAGGAAGGACTTGAACTCACCCTATGGCCCAGGTGGGCCTTGAACCTTGGAAAGCCCTGTCACGGGCTCTGGATGCTAAAGCACTGTTTGCCGTGAAGGTGAAGACGGTTGGGTGGAAATAATTAGGTAATGAAATAGTGACCTAGCTGGGAGGGCAGGGTGGGGAGGTGGAGAAGCCTACTTTGGGGTGGGGCTAGAGAACACCGTCTTAAAAGGGTGAGGTAAAACCTGTCCGACCTAAAAGAAGCAATCCTACACTCCTGGGCCAGATACTTCTAGACTGAGGAACAGCGAGTGCAAAGGCCCCCAAGGCAGTAGCAAGTTTGGTATCTGGGAAGAGCAGTAAAGGCTCCAAGGAGACAGGAATGTCCTGACCTTGAGGCAGTGATACACAGAGGTCAGGCCTTGGGGTCTCGTGGATCTGGTGAGGTTTCAGGCAAGAGAAAGCCATGGAGCCCTGGAGGGAACCCATGGTCTGATCTCTGCTTAAAAACTATTTGGCTTAAGAAAAGGATGGTAGGAGCCATGCGGTTGGTGGTGTGAACTCCAGGAGAAATGACAAGGGCTTAGAGCAGCTGGCGGTAGAAGCAGAGAAGGGGGAATTCATAGATTTTCCTTTTTCTTTTTTAGTCTAGTTTAGTTTTAGAAGCAAGGGTCGTTGTTGTTGTTGTCATCGTTGTTATCATTTTGTTTTGTTTTGTTTTTTGGTGTTTGGATTTTCGTGGGGTTTTTTTTCTTCTTCTTTTAAAAAAGTGTTTACTTCATTTTATTTTATGTCCTTGGTGTTTTACCTGCGTGTATGTCCGTGTGAGGGTGTTAGATCCCCTGGAACCAGAGTTACCGGCGGTTCTGAATTGCCACGTGAGTGCTGGGAATTGAACCTGGGTCCTCTGGAAGAGCAGCCAGTGCTCTTAACCGCTGAGCGGTCTCTCCAGCTCCAGAGACAGGGTTTCTAAGGATGGAAAACAATTTTTTTTTAATAAAAATGAAAGAATAAAGTCTTTGTGCCAGGTGGGGTTGTGGACACCTTTAACCCCAGCACTCGAAGAGAGGCAGGTAGATCTCTGAGTTCGAAGCCAGCCTGTTTTATATTATAGAGTTCCAGCCCAGCCAGGGCTGCATAGAGAGACCCTGTCTCTCCCCCCCAACTCTCCAAAAAAGGGTGTGTGGGTGGGTGTGGCCTTTGCCTTTACTTCCATGTGTTTCTTCTTTTCCCCAAAGCCAGTAACTATTTCTATTTATATATCTTTCTAAACATATTCTTTACTTTTTATTAATTAGTTGTTTTTTTTGTTTTTTTTTTTTTTAGATAGTCTCACTATGTAGCCGTGGCTGGCCTAGAACTCGCTCTGTAAACCAGGTTGGCTTTGAACACACTTCTACCCTCCCCTCCTCCTTGAACCCCCACACCTGGCCATATGTACTTTTTAAAATAACAAACAATAGCTACTCTTCTTTTCCTGCACTCGAGTGATGTACGAACATCGGTTGTCCATGTGGATTTTGCATTTTATACTTAACAAAATTATTATGAAGAATTTTTGCATGAGAATATATGACAGATTTCTAGTCCACATTCCATTCTCAATCACTTCAATTGACAAAATTTATGGTCTATTTGACAGATATTCGGTTTTTCCTTTTTTTTTTTTTTCTTTTCCCTTCTCACTATGTAGCTGTGGTTGGCTGGTCTGGAGCCTGCTATGTAGACTAGGCTGGAGTTGAATTTACAGAGATCTGCCTGCCTCTGGTTCCCCCCCCAGAGTCCTGGGATTAAAGGTAAACACTGCCAGGTCTAGCCTTCTGGGTGGGTCTGCATAGACGTGGAATGCTTCGTTAGATGGTGTGCCTGCACTCCAGTGGGATTAGTGTACCGAGCAGTGGCACGGCTTGCTATTAACCTAGCAGCAAAGTCCCCTTAGTCTTTTGTTTGACGCTCCTTCACCTGTCTCCTTTCTGGGACCACAAACACTGCGCCTTGCTCAACACCGTTCTCGCAGCCTTGTACACACAAACAAGGAGCTGTGGACCGCTGCCCGGTGTTTGCTCTAAGAACACAGCCAGCTTGCTTTGAGCCTTTGTTATCCTGTACAGTTTGTTTCGTCTCTCTCCTCCCAGGATTCTGAACAGTTCTTTTAGAGGGTATGACCAAGTCCCGGGGACTGAGCACAGGACCTTAAATAAGTGCTGGCAACCACTGTGTCCTACGTGGCTTGGTTCTGGAAACCTGACTGGGGTAATGTGGGAATGGAGAAAGGACAGACACACTTAGAGAGAAGCTGGGATCAGATGGGCTGTACTTGGCTCTGGTGGTGGGCGTGAATGTACACACCGGGAGCTCAGTGTTTCTGTTGTGTACAGCAGGAGGAGTGGGACTTACTTTTTCTCCATAGAAGACCTCCGTAGGGGGCAGTCTCAGGTTGCAGGCATCTCTGAGGAGGACGCCGCAGTTGCTAGTTTTTGTATACACTGCTTAATCGGTTGTAAACACTAGTATTTTGACCAGAGAAAAGCTTTGCCTCACGGGAAGGAAGGCTTTGCCATTTTTCAAGAGTCTGAGGCATTGATGCGACCTGTGAACAATACACAGTCCCTCAGAACTTCCTTGGCTTCCTCCACTCCTCACACGCTCAGTCGGGGTTCCCTCTGCTCCCCACAAGGAACTGGTTCAGTTCATCTTTCCTTCCTTCACTAGTGTAGTGGCTGCCTCACAGCAGGACTCAATAAGCCCAATTTGAAGTAAGGAGCCCATGACCCTCCAGCCTGTGTCTCACAGAGAACCAAATATAAATTTGAAAGCAGGTTAGACTAATAGAATGTAATGTGAAGGGGGCTCTCGGCTGGAGACTGGAGAAAGGGGAACACCCGGTTGTTATTAGCAGGGAAAACATCCAAGAGCTGTCCCAGGAGACAGGACCCTGTCAAAAGACAAAACCCCTCAGGGAGAGATGGCTCGCTCAGTGGGTAAGGACCTGCTGCCAAGAGTGACCACTTGAGTTTAAGCTCTGGTGGACCGAGGGAAGTCCCACAGGTTGTCCTCTGACTTGAGCATACTGTGGCATGTGCATGCCCCACCCCCTTCCACAGAAATAAAGAAAATGTAAAACTAATTGATTAGTTAATTTAAAATAAATAAGGTCAAAATAACAACAAAGCGACTCAGACCTCTTGATTTTTCTTTCCCTCATGATTCAGGCTCACACTGGCCTCAGTGGGGCCCTGGGTCTTGTAAGTGGAAACAAAGAAACAGAACAAGAGAAAAAAAAATCCTGACTGGGAAGTGGGCATGAGGAAACAGGACAAGAGAAAAGAAGCGAGTCCCTTGGTTCTTGTCCTCGGGCTAAACCCAGGGCCTCGTGCACTCCAAGCAAGCTCTATGCCTCTCACCTCCTCCATGCTCTGCTTCCTTCTTGCAAGGATCAAAACAGAGAGTTCTTTACTAAGAAGACACAGGTAGACCCAGACTGTCTGGTTTTAGTAGCAACTGGTCTGCTTTGGGATCTATCTTCTCTACCTGTTCGGTTTGATTTTATGTAGCCTTTAGCATGAGCCACTCCATGTTGCCTTGCTCTGGCTTCCCAGGGCCTCATGCAGGTGCTCAGTTCAAACAGTGGCCTCCCATCGGTAGTGGAACAGCTGGATGAAGATGGGAAGTCTCCACTGGAATTGAATGTAGGCAGACGTGATTACGGTCCTGTGAAATTCTGGGGACCTGAACAAATGTTCGTGGGGCTCCAAAACATGAACATGAATTTCGTTTGTTTTGTTGGGGTTCTTTCTCTTTAATTTTTTTTTTACATCAGTGTATTTATTCTGTGTGTGGTGCGGGTAATGGTATAGTACCACATGCGTGTGGAGGTCAAAGGATAGCTTGTGGGCGTTCATTCTTTCCTCCCACTGGTGACCCTTCTATCCCACCTCCTAAGCGCTGGGATTATAGCATGTGCCACTGCATGGACTAAACGATAATATTTTGAAGTGTGTATAAATATAGCAATATTTCAATTTTTTTTTCGGAGCTGAGGACCGAACCCAGGGCCTTGTGCTTGCTAGGCAAGCGCTCTACCACTGAGCTAAATCCCCAACCCCCAATATTTCAATTATTAAGAGCAACTCAACTATATTATTTGTGAATTATATTTAATGTGGAATTTACCACAATTTTAATATCTCGTATAGAATAGAGACCTGGGAGGCAAGAAATGTAGTTCAGTAGTAGAGTGACTGTCTAAAAAAATAGGTCTCACTTAGCCCAGGCTAGCCCTGATCTGTCTCCTTGAGACAGGCCTTGAACTGCTAATTCTCCTACCCCCACATTCCCCGTGCTGAAATTCCAGGTGTGTGTTGCCATGCCTAGCTGCAAGCTCTAGATTCTCAGAACAGAAGAAGAAAAAAATTTGGAACCTAAAAATCTTAAAGGAGTCCTATCTTCACCTAGTTAACTCAATCAGAGAACTTTTCCCTATCAGGGTTTGATCCATCTTCAAATCAGGATCCTCATAAAAGATACATCCTCAGAATAATAAATACAAAAAAAAAAGTATCAGTGGGGTTGGGGATTTAGCTCAGTGGTAGAGCGCTTGCCTAGGAAGCACAAGGCCCTGGGTTCAGTCCCCAGCTCCGAAAAAAAAAAAAAAAAGTATCAGTAAAGATCAGGCTGTCAAATTCAAAGTAATATTAGGATTCAATTGTATTTCCCATCAGCCACTGGGGAACACGATGTCTGCTTTTTCATTTTTGTTTTGTTTGTTGTTGGATTGTTTTATTTTGGAGGGAGGGTGTGTGTGTGTGTGTCTGTGTGTGTGTGTGTGTGTGTGTGTGTTGTTGTTGTTGTTGTTGTTGTTGTTGTTGAGGCAGGGTCTCCCTGAGTAGCCCTGGCTAGTCTGGTACGCAGAGATCTACTGCTTCTGCTTTTTGAGTGCAGGGATTAAAGGTGTGTGAGACTCCCCAACCCTGTGAGGCTTGCTCCCTCATTTCAATTTCCCAGAGTGAAATGAGGTGGCCCAGGTGGCCCAAGTGGCCAATGCTTATACTCCCAGCATTCAGGAGGCAGAGGCAGGAAGATTCCAACTTGCAGACCACCCTGGGCTATACAGTGAGGCCTCATCTCCACAAAAAATAATAATTTCCTCATCCCTATCAACCGGATGGTCAACTTCAAGGACAGTATTTATGTTATGTTTAACTGGAGGAGGTGTCATTCACAGAAAATTCAGGGTGAATGATATATCCTTGAGCTGTTTGCTGGGTCAATGAAGGTAAATCCCATGATACTTCTTGCTCATCCACACCTCGCCTTCATAATTATTAAATCCTACCCTACAACCCCAATTCTCCTTCTAGGATATAAAGGGAGAATGACCACGGGGGTGGAGGGGCAGGATTTAGTTACATGACACCAAAGCTACAGAAAGATTTGGGTGCTGGTGGCTGGGCAGAGAGATTGAGGTGGGGGACCAGTCACTAAAGCAAATGTCTGTATTAAGGTATGTGCATATACACTCGATGCCTGAAAAGGCCAGAAAAGGTTTCCTTACCCCCTGGAGCTAGCTTCACAAGTGATCACCTGTGGATGCTGGGAGCTGAGTTCTTGTCATGTGCAAGCATAGTACTCATTCTTAACTGCTGAGCATCTCTCCAGCCCGAGAACCTGTTTCTTATGTATTATTATTGTTGTGTGTGTGTGTGTGTGCGTGTGTCTGTGCCTGTTCGTGTGTGTGCGCACGGCACTGCACACTTGATGTCAGAACTTCGTGGAGTTGGTTCTCTCCTCCTACCTTAATTTTTTTTTCTTTTTTTTTTTCGGAGCTGGGGACCGAACCCAGGGCCTTGCGCTTGCTAGGCAAGCGCTCTACCACTGAGCTAAATCCCCAACCCCTTCCTCCTAACTTTATGTGAGTTCTGAGGATTCAGTTCAGTGAAGAGCCTTCATTCACAAGTGGCTGGCCCACCCAGATAGTTTTAAGTTGTTCATTCACTTTAAAAAAAAAAAAAAAAAAGGAAAGGAAAGGAAAGGGATCTCAAAATGTCTCACATGGAAACCAAAGTTCTACTTTAGTGCCAAAGGTGAACAGGACAGGAAAGGACTCCATCTCGTATCAGAAAACAAGCCAGTATATATTACCCTGCCAGTGTTAACAATCACCCTTAAAAGGCAGCCTTTAATTGGTTAAAGAAAAACAAGCAAAAGCAAGAGGGCCAAAGCAGACAAGGACAGGAGACTCTGGAGACATGGACCTTTAAAATGTATCTGGAGCAAGGGAGTGGAGACCAGCAGGCCGGGTCACTCTGAGTTGAGGAGTTAATAAAGAATTTTAAGAAAGAGATTGGTCAAACTTGAAAATGGATCCATGGTTAGTTTTTGGGTTTTGTTGTTGCTCTTTGTGTTTGTTGTCAGCTTGACAGAAGCTAGGATCATCTGGGAAAAGGGTACCTCAGTTAAGAAAATGCTTCCTTTAGGTTGGCCTGTAGGCAACCCTGTAGGGTACACTCTCTTTATTAACAATTGATATGGGAGGGTCCATACTACTGTGGGTGGTGCCAACCCTGAGCAAGTGGTCCTGGGTGCTGTAAGAGACTAAGGAAAGCCAGCCAGTAGGCAGCAGTCCTTCGGGACCTCTGCTTTCTTACCTCCAGGTTCTTGCCTTGGCTTCCCTCAAAGATGGGCTGTGTTCAGGTGAAATAAAACAAACTCCAAGTTACTTTTGGTCATGGTCTTTACCACAGTAATAAAAGCTAAATAGGAGAGAAATGCCTACGGGAGGGGACCAAAGTAGAGACAAAGACACCTGTTTAGAAGTTCTGCAGCTCTTTTAACGGCAGCGTCTTTAATAAAGGTGATGACATAAGAAATTGGGAGAAGTGGGGCACCCAGAAACTGGAATCTAAGAGAACGGATGACAGAAAGGCGTCTGCTTGAAACAGAGACCGTGGAAAACAGAAGGAAGAAAATACACTTAATTTGCTCCTGAACGCGAACCGCCCCTTCTCTTTGAATGCTGTATATTATAAGAGACAGCAGTTTAGAAGTGGGGCCCGCCCACTGAAATCCGGGAACTTTTATTTAAAGCGGGAGGGCGTCAGCGGAGGTTGCAACCATGAACACAGGTACTTCCGGTTGCTACGGAAGTGGGACTTCGTACTCTTCCAAGCTCCTCCCTCAGCGGTCGGGCAGAGTGACAGGATGGCCAGGCGGACGGTGCCGCTGCTGCTGCTAACCTTGGCAGTGGGACTCGCAGGGAGTTCCCAGGGCGACCGCGAGCCGGTGTACCGCGACTGCGTGCTGCGGTGCGAGGAACGGAACTGTTCGGGGGACGCACTGAAGCACTTCCGCTCCCGCCAGCCAATCTACATGAGCCTAGCTGGTAAGCCCCACCCACCCGTGTAAGCCCCGCCCGTTGTCTTTAGCCCCTCCCACTATGCCCTCCTGTTCTGCAAATCAGAACCTCAGTTTCCCTCTGCGGTCTCTTATGAGTGTTAATGTCTGGAGCCTCCTGAATGTCTGGAGGGGGGGCGGGGGGCAGGTATTGCATAAGACTGTCCCACCTTTTTAGAGGCTTCATTTTATTTATTCAGACCACTACTTGTTAAATATAAAGTAGAAGACCTGAAATAACCCAGGAGTCAGGCCAGGATCCTGCCCCTCCGGGCTTACAGTCCCCAAGCAGGTGAATATTAGCCTTCTCCAAGACAGAATGGTTTGAGACCTAATGGACCCATAGATTCAGCACTATACGCATTTGGAAGTGAAAGAGATGGAGTTTGCTTCAGTGGGTGGAGACAGGGACAACCAGGGAACAATTTAAACGGGATGGAATTGATGCCAACCAACAACATATTGAGCACAAATGTTTGACAGGTGTCACAGCAGGTCAGTTGGCTTTCACCACAACCCTGTTAGATACTTTCCCTAATCCACTTTAAAGAAGGGAACACTCAGAGAGATAGATTAAGTACGTTGCCCAAGGTCACACAGTCTGTAAAGGGGGAAAGGATCGTTCCCAGTTCTAGCCTGTTTGACCAACAGCTCATCCTCCTTACTACCCCCTTCCCATCCCAGACAGAGGCAACAGAGAGCTTGGAGGTCCTAGGAGGATTTGGGTACAGGCAGCACCTTGGTTTACCCGGAGAGCAGGGAGCAGGAAGATTAGTGGCAGTGAAGGAACAAAGGCAGCTGGGAACATGAGGAGTTAGGTGAAAGGTCTGAGCTTGATTTTCACAGGAGGTAGGAAGGCACCAGCGACTCGTCCCTGGGCTCAGAATGGACAAACATGAATCCAGGTCTTCTCCAAGAGAGGCCTGTCAAATGCCGAGAGCTTGGGCTCTCGCTGCAATATTCTTTCTTTCTCTCTCTCTCTCTCTCTCTCTCTCTCTCTCTCTCTCTCTCTCTCTCTCTCTCTGTGTGTGTGTGTGTGTGTGTGTGTGTGTGTGTGTGCACCCACCCTTTCTTCTCTGTCCAACTGGGAAGTAAGATCTTGAGATTCCCTCTGGTTCTGTCCAGCCTTCAGGTCCTCTTGGCCTCCATTCATGCCTGGGCTCCCGGGCGGCTGATGCCTCCCTCAGCCAGGACTTGTCTGTAGGTCCTGTTTGTTTGTTTCAGGCTGGACTTGTCGGGACGACTGCAAGTATGAGTGTATGTGGCTCACTGTTGGTCTCTATCTTCAGGAGGGCTACAGGGTGCCTCAGTTCCATGGCAAGGTGAGTCGGAGGGAGGCTCAGGGAAGGAACATGGCGGTCCTCCAGCCCGAGTTGGTCCAGGCTGTCCCAGCAGTCAGAGGCCGGGGTCCCAGGGAGGGAGAGATAGGACAGGAACTTGTGCTTAGAATCTCTTGCTTTCCCATGGTGCTAATGTGTCTGTCCTGCTTCTGAATTTGGAGGAATAAGGGCTGTGTCTCAAGCCAAGCGTGGTGGTGGTCCACACCTTTAATACCAGCTCTTGGGAGGCAGAGACAGGTGGCTCTCTCAATGAACTTGAGGCCCACCTAGTTGGTGTAGCCAAGGCTTCAGAGTGGGCCCCTCTCTCCAAAAAACAAAGACACACGTAGAAAGATCTGTGTCCCCTTGCAGTAGTGCTGAGGTTCTCAGGGCTGGTGGAAATACCCACTGGTCCTAACTAAGGTGTTTCTCCCCCTGCTTCTCCAATGAGAGTCTAGACCACCAGAAATACCCATCAGACTTCCCAGCCGCTTCGTGCCCTTCGACCCACTATTACCTCACTTTGGCCTGTGGCAGGAACTGGTCACCCTAGTTTACCACAAAGCAATCAGGCACCCCGAAAACGATGGCAATCAATTGAGGAGGGGTGGGACCCAGACCTGGATAGCACGTCTGTATGGTTTCACCTCATGTGTCTGCTGTCCCCAGAGCCAGGCTCCCATGCCAGTGCACGCCAGCCAGGGAAAGACTCTCATCTTAACCAGGGACTTCTGGAGAGACACTCATTGACTTGAGAGAACTTGAAATCCTGAGCTGAGGAACCAGCTGGAGTGCCGTTAATGCAGCCATCATGAAAAGGTGGACCGCGCTGGTTAGGGGCTGCCTCTCCTCACCCTCCTCCCTGTGCTCCCTTTTCAGTGGCCCTTCTCCCGGTTCCTGTTCATCCAAGAGCCAGCTTCTGCCCTGGCCTCGCTCCTCAATGGCCTGGCCAGCCTGGTGATGCTCTGCCGCTATCGCGCCTCCGTGCCAGCCTCCTCCCCCATGTACCACACCTGCATGGCCTTCGCTTGGGTAGGTAGCCTGGCAGGACACTCTGTACCCTGCTCTGAGCAGAGGAGCTCTTACGTCCCCGGTGCTGGGCTTCTAGCAACCAGTTTCTCTCTTTTCCACAGCTTAAGTGTGTGGTAGTCCGGCATGGCAGAAATGAACGGTGCGGCAGTAGGCTTAGCCAGGGCAGTGTTCTCAGGAGGAGGGAGGACAAAGTCACTCTTGTCCTAAGTGAGGAGGCTACAAAGAGACTCCGTGGGGCGGTTTACTAACAGCGATGGGAAGTGGATAGTGGAGAGCCTGCAGGTCTTTCCAAGACCCCTCTGGAGGATTAATGTGACTTTTGTCCTGGCCCAGGGTTCTTATAAGAGCTCAGTCTAGTCCTGTGTCTGTCCTCAGAGAACCCAGGTGAGTCCAGCTGAGTAGGAAAGACCGCCTAGCCTCACCAGTGTGGCTGGTCTGAGGAACTAGAATCCATGGCTTCAGAACCATTGAAGAAATGTGGTCTTGGGTCCAGATGGGCACCTTGGGATAGGAAAGGGGGTGCAATGGATGTCTGTCAGAGCTTCTATGATAGGCCATAAGGGAGAAATCCCACTCATTCCCCTTCCTGCTGTAAGAGCCTCCATTCGTGTCCATTGGACACCTGCTGTGGGATAAGCACTTTGCTGGGTGCTGGAGGCCCCCAAACATGTAAAAACACAGTTCCTTGCCCTCTGGTCCTAATTTCACAAATCCCCGATTAGATGTCAAAGTACAGCCTTGAAGAAAGCCCAGTGGAGGGAGGCGCTGTAGGGCACTCGATGGGGATGGGCCTACAGGGCAACAGAGGAAGGCCTCCCTGACGTGAGACAGCCGTGAGGAGTTGAGGGTGTCAGGGTAAATACAAGAAGAACGGGACTCTTCTAGACAAAACCAGGAAGTGTGAAGACAGCAGAGGATAAGGGCTTCTGTTGGCCCAAAAGGCCAAAAACCACAGGACAAGCAAGAAGAAGGCCACTCCTGGTCTAGTGGTTGGAGGACTCTGACCATAGCTGATGGCACAGTGTGTGCTGAGGTGCACACAGGCTGATCTGACGAAGGGACGGACATGGAAGGGGGTGTTAGGCCTAGTACTCGCCCTTCAGTGATTATAACTGTCAAAGGCTATGGAATAACAGCGAAAAGAAAAGAGAAGGAAAAAAATTACGAATTTGGGACAGTTGGGCAGAATGACCACGATGCAATCCCAGCACTCAGGAGGCTGAGGCAGGAGGACTTCAAGTCTGAGTTCACCATAAGTTGCACAGTTGATACCTTATCTTAATTTTGGCGGTGGAGGGGGGAGCAGGCTTGGTGACTCTCATCTTTCATCCCAGCACTCAGGGTGCAGAGACAAGAGGATCTCTGTGGGTTCAAGTCTAGCCTAGTCTACAAAGCAGTTCCAGGAAAGCCAGGGTTATTACACGGAGAATCTCTGCTTCAAAAAAACGAAGACAAATTTAAGTCTGAAAACAGTAGTTATGGCTGGATGTGGTGACTCGTGTCTGCAATGCCAGAGCCCAAGAGGGGAGGCAGGTATGAGTCCAAAGCTATCCTGGGCTACATAGTACATTCTAGAACAGTAAGTGCTACTGAAGAAGGGCCACATGCCACATGCATGTGGTGCCAGGCTTGTCCTCAGCCCTTGACCAGCATGTGCTGTGGGATCCTCATCGTGTACCTGTGCTCTCTGAGTAAGAGTCAGACACATAAGGCTTTGGCCCCAGATAACAGCTAACAAGGCAGCACATAGAGGAGATGGGGCTAGCCTCTAGCACCACACCACTGGGCTCTGGGGCCTGAATGTTCCCTGGGATGAGCACTGGCTGAGCATTTGCTAGGGGCAGAATCATATTTTGCATTTGTGTAGCTGGGAATTCCAGCGCAAATCCTGTGCAAAGGCCCAGTCAGCCTGGGAAGCAGGTCCTAGACACACCGGGAAGCTCAGCAAAACCTAAGAGTTAGAAAGTAGGGCAGGTCTTCTGGGAGGGGGCAGATGCTAAGGTTACTGGGGCTCTTTCTTGCCCTTATGACGTATTCTAGAGACACAGGGGCACAGAGTCCACTGGTTGAATGAGTTAGTTTTTGTTCCTGCTGAGATGGGAGGGGTCTCATTATTTAGCCCAGGATGGCCCTTAAGGTTCACTCTTCCTGCCTCTGGACCCCTGGGCTTTGCTGTAGTAGGCAGGCCCCACAACATGTACTCTAGGCTGGATTTCACACTTGCCATTGAGCCTTGTGTTTCTGCCTGGAGGGTGTGGCAGTGGACTTTATCCTGGGCCGGGTCTTCTAGCACAAGCGTGACTCTCATGTGTGCTGGGCTGTGGATAGAAGGGCCCCTTGCCAGCTTGAGGTTCTGCCGTGGGGGAGCGGGGGGGAAGCAGGGCTGTCTCTTCTCTGATAACTCTATCCCTTAGTGGAGCCTGTGAAACTTCAGCAGAAGAGGGTGGCCCCTGCCTTGCCGTCTAGACCTAGGTTTGGCCTGAACAGGTAGAGTTCTACATGCTGTGGCCCTTTGAATTTATGGGGGGCTGGCCCTCTGCCAAAGCTAGGAGGCCAAACCAATTCATTTCCTACCTTTATCTAGCAGGGGAAGGGCCTCAGATATAGATGGGAGATGATTTGCTAGGCACTGATTGGACCTCCTCTCCGGAGGGAAGGAGAAGAGAAGAGGTAGGCTGAAACTCTAGGGGAATAATGGCTAGCCTTCAGGAAGGACTTCCCAACTGTCAGACAAAAATCTAGTGAAACAAACAATGTTAGGAAACAAGAAACCTTTTACAAATGTTGATGGATTGGTTTGTGCATCTAGGCGCACAGTGAATGCTCACGCCATGGCTTGTGTATGGTTAGACTGTAAAATTATTATTATCTTATTGACTCTCTCTTATCATGGAGGTCCTGGGGTTTGAGCGAAGGCCAGTCAGGTTTGGCACAAGTACCTTCACCCAAAATGTCTCACTAGCCCAGGAGTTCTCCTTTGATGATGGGGGGGAAAGCCCCACCTCCCCTTGGAGGGAACCCAAGGCAGTCTTGCCCGGCTCGACTGTGGCCCCTGTGGCCCCAGGAGGGGATAGGATGGCAGCAGACATCATATTTAACATTCTGCCTCCCCCGCTTCTGAGACACCAAGCTATTTAAAGATCCACTTGTCCCCACCGTGATGGTGTCAATGACAGCCCCGAGCACTGGGGCTTAACACTGGGGTCAAATTCCTGACAGATCTGGCTCACTTGGCATCCAAGCAGTTTCGCGGCTGTGATATTTTCGTCTGTTTTTGTATTTGCCAGCAAACTGAAACAGCCCCCTGATTCCCTCCACCCGCCTCCTGTCCCCTCACCCCAACAACGCTGTCACCCCGGGGCCCCATGTCCCCCATTCTCATTGTTTACACACAGTTCTCACCTCCCCTGTCGGTCCCTCCCACCACACTGGGCACAACCGAGGAGGAGCGTAGAACAGTTGTGTATGCGTGGGGTTTCCCCTCCCTTCCCTGTCCATCTGTCCTCTGTTTGTGTCTGACTACAAGCTCTGAGGGGAACCAGCACCTGCTGAGACCATACTGACGGGGCAGTGGCTTGGGAGCTCGAAAATGGGCTCTTCCCATAGTCTGCACCGTGGGAGCTGGGGCCCGAGAGCCCCATGCTTTAATCTGGAATTTGGTGGCCCTTGAGGATGCAGGGACATGGGGGTGGCCTGGTGGACATGATGAAGAAAACAGAGGCTCATGGGTCACCTGTGTACCAGGTGGCAGCAGTAAAAACCACAGGTAGCGGGAAAATGAAGCAGAACAGGTAAATACATTGCCTGAGGACAGGACACACAGGAAATGCTGTGCCGTGCTTAGAGCATTAAAGCCCCAGGTTTGGGTCCAGGGCCTGCTTTCTCAGCAATACTTTGAGGAAAGTATCAGAAAGACCCCACTGTTCATGGGATACTCCCTAAGAGAGACGGACATCCCAGGGGTGTAGAGTACAGGCTTCAGATAGGACTCAGTGCGTAGAAGGCCCCTGGGAGTCATGCAGATAAGGAACCCAGCAGCCCCCACCTGTCTGTGGCACTCAGGCCTGGCCCAGAGCACCTCTGCCCTCTCCTTCCAGTGTTCCAACTGCCACTTAGATCAGCCCTCTTGTCACCTCCCCCTTCCTGCTGTGGGTGACAAGGACTCCTGGCTGGCTGCCAGTGCCTGCTGCCTTCATCTCCTCCCTCCCACACAGGTTCCAGGGCCACTGTCCTCCCTAAGATGTCCCTGCACCTGGTCTGCCTGATCCTGGTGACCGCTGGGTCCCTGTCTCCAGCCTGGGGTCACCCCTCTCCCCACACGGACTCATGACAGATCTCACGAGGGAGGGGGTGAGGGCCACCCAGGCCTGTCCCAGCTGAAGAGAGAGAGCTTAGACTTGTTCTGAACTTAAAGGTCATAACCCGTGTTCCAAGTCAGGTTTGGCCACTCATCCTCAATAAACCAATTTAAAAAGCCAGACTAATAGTGGCAAACCACAAAAGGAGATATATTCCGTGTGGAGTGGCCACATTGGAAAGTCTGCTTATTGAGAATGAGTAGCTGAAGCTGGCATGGGACACAGGCTGTGACCTCCCCTCTCAGATTCGGTACCAGGCTGAGGAGCACAACCAGGAAATGTAAAGCCACCTCTCCAAGCCTGAGGGAAAAGCCAGAAGAAGCCTACCCACCATGGGATGCACCTCAGAGCCTCCCGAAGGCTTCAGAGGCCGTTCTTCAGGTAGCCTTCGCTAAGTAGAAGGCACTGTGAGGGACTCGCAGGCTGAGATAAGCCCGGCTCAGCAGTGGGTGGGAACAGAGAGCTCCCAGAGCCACAGCCCAGCATCAGAAGCCCCACCTTTCCTCCACTCTGCCCTCTGTGTTACCCGGGGCTCTTAGCAGTCTCAGGAGCTCGGCTATGTCTCATCCTTCTACCATGGGACCCTACAGACTGGCTTCCTGACCTGTCCCTGTGTCCCCCCTGACTGGCCACTTGCCGTGGTACTTAAGTGGGCAGCTCCCACAGGCCTGTGCGGCAAGTGTCTCTGCCCAGTCTCCCAAGTATGACAGGCCAAGCCCTTCCCTTCCTTTTGTGACGAGCTGCCACCGATTTCTCAGCGTCTGGTTTGTGTCTCCACCCTAGCTTGCTCTTCTCTCCGTAACTGGGGCCTTTGCTGGGAACTCGGGTCTGGAAGAAAGCACCAGCACGGACTCCCACAATATGGTGCATCTGCAAGTCTCACACACTGCCCAGTTCTGGGAAGAGGGCCCCCGGCATTCCCCTGGGCCATTCTGCTATTCTGCCCCTGCTCCTCCCAGAACTCTAGAACAGCTACTGGCTCGGCGGGTTAGGCCAGCCTGGCCAGGAGGAAGCTGGGCTAGGTTGGCCACTGCCTTCCTCAGAGGCTAGACTCCAGTGGGATCAGCTTCATCTCCCTCCCGGGATTGCTATTCCACCTGACACACCCCAAGCTAGCTCAAGTCCCCCCACCCCACCCACCTCATTCCCGCCCCCAGAAGCTGAGGTCACAGGCTCCCACGGGCTGGGGTGGGGCTGTCATCACCTGGCAGTCGGGAGGAGGCAGGGCCCTGGGGGCTGTTGTCTTAAAGATTGGGTAATTTGGGAACTTGAATCTGCCAGGACTGGTTCCGTGGCCAGGCCAGAACCTGTGGAAGCTACAGCTCTTCTGGCCTGGGGGATTGGGTGGTAGTTTACAGTGGTGGGAAATCCTCCCGAGGGGACTGGGTTAGGTTGGAAGTGAGTCCTCTGCTGGCTCTTTCAATGGACTCTCAGGGCATAGGAAACACTTTCTCTAGCAGAGCTCCACAGTCTCCTCCTCCTTGGGCAGCATGCTGACCAGCCTCTCCTTCCTCAGGTGTCTCTCAATGCTTGGTTCTGGTCCACAGTCTTCCATACCAGGGACACTGACCTCACAGAGGTGAGCACCTCCCAGCCCCCTGCCTGGGACAGCCCCAGAGGAGCCCAGGAGAGGGCAAGGCAGGCTTCACAGAGTGAAGGCAGGCATCCCAAACCAGGCAGTGCATGGGGCCATACCTGGATCTTGCCAGGGGAGTTCTGTCTTCTGTCATTGGCTTTCTGACCTATAAGGCCACTGAGCTGAGGGGGGGTGGGCGGAGGGGATGAAGTCACTTTCCAGGGTTACCCAGCTACCGTGATCACAATTGGAGTCCATGTCTGTCACATCCCAAATGACGTTTTGAGTCCCATGGTGTGCCCTTCTAACGAGGGCCCTCTCCGCACCGTGCATGCTGAGTCGTTCTAAATGCTCTGTAACGTGGACACAGTGAGACAGCCATAGGCAGAGGGGTGAGAGATAGGGCTCCTGCTCACTGCAAGTTCAGGCTCTGTCCCTTCCCTGCCTCATGCCCTGGGGCTCCTCTGTGGGCCCTGGGCCACACTCTGCTCTCTCACCTGGCCCCATGGGCTCTCCCACCCTCAGAAGATGGACTACTTCTGTGCTTCAGCCGTCATCCTGCATTCTGTTTACCTGTGCTGTGTCAGGTGAGCACCTGGGGCTAGGGGCAGAGAGGGGACTGCACATGTCCTCACATCTCCACAGGCCCCACCTGGGTGGGGGAGGACACCTGAGAGAGGTGGACCTGGCTTCTCTGGGAGCTGTGGCCTTTGGTTTCTCTGAAACAGCCAGCTTGGTGGGAGAGGGACAGGGCAGTGGCTTCTGAGAGCCCTCAACCCTCTGGGCTAGGAAACAGTTGAGGGGACACAGCTCCGAGGACAGCCAGCTGCTCTCTGAGCTGTTCTGGGTGGCTGGACAGGACCGTGGGACTGCAGCACCCAACCGTGGCCAGTGCCTTCGGTGCCCTGCTGCTGCTGCTGCTGACAGGACACATCTCCTACCTGAGCCTTGTCCATTTCGACTACGGCTACAATATGATGGCCAACGTGGCTATAGGTGAGCTCCCTCGGAGAGCCGTGGCTGGGCATGGGGGGTGGATTCTTGGGGGGGGGGAAGCTGCGATGGGAGGCTGGGGCTGGGGAGAGTCGGGGGGAAGGCAGCTCGAATCCAGAGGGAGATCCAGTGAGGACACCGCTCCTGTCCCTGCCCCCCAGGCCTGGTGAATCTGGCGTGGTGGCTGGTCTGGTGCCTACGGAACCACCGGCGCCTACCTCACACCCGCAGGTGTATGGTGGTGGTGGTGCTGCTGCAGGGGCTGTCCCTGCTGGAGCTGCTCGACTTCCCGCCCCTCTTCTGGGTTCTGGATGCTCACGCCATCTGGCACATCAGCACCATCCCCGTCCACACCCTCTTCTTCAGGTCAGTGCTCCGCCCAGCCTCAGGTTTTCCTTTCTCTGCCCTTCCTTGCCTGCTCCCCCTCCTACTTGCCTGCTGTCCCCCCCCCACCGTCTGGGACGTTCTCTGACCTGGGTGTCTGCCTCAGTGGGCTCATCTCTCCACCCACAGGTTTCTGGAGGACGACAGCCTGTACCTACTGAAGGAATCTGAAGCTATGTTCAAGCTGGACTAGAGAGGCCAGGAGGGAGCGGCTCTGCCTCGTCCCCGAGGCTTTTCCCTTCTCCCCCTGAGAGGAATGGTTTTTCTCCTTTTAGCTTCTTGAACTTGACCATGTGGGGTTCGGACCTGAAAGCCTGTAGCTACCTGGCCATTGCTGGCCCTCACGTGGAACCTGTCTTGGGAGCTCCCACCTCACGTCTGGGACAGGGAAGAGGCAGCTATCCCGTACCTGGGGCTAAACTGAGACCGTGTTTTGAGGTCTACAGAGAGGACTGCTTTTGTGTCCTCAACCTCCGCCCCCCTTTCCACCTCACTCGTCCCCATAGCACCACCCTGAGTACCTCCACTTGCCCCCAAAACCACACCCGCAGGCCTTCGGGTACACTGGGATCTCTTTTTGTCAGGGCACCACTAGGTGGCACTGGATGCCTGCTCTTCAGCTGCCCAAGTTTCTCTCTGGGTCTGAGGAACTGGGCTGCTGCCGGGAGGACTAAGGGTTTCTGCCCTGCCTCCTGCAACCTGCAAGTCTCGACTTCAGGGCCAGGACCCCAGAAAGCTCAGGATGAGAACCCAGTCTGCTGTTCTGGTTGGGAGTGGGCACATTGACACATAGAGGGATATGGGCCAAGCCAGGAGCAGGCGACCAGATAGTCGGTGAGCTGGGGGATTGTGGGCCTTCACTTAGAGTGTACAGCGTGGGTGTGTGTTCAGGGGGCGGGTGATTTGGGGAAGGTATGTGTAAGAGACGAACATGCACGGAACATGCTGGTAGGAGGCTGAAGCAGAACAGGGGGGTCAAGTCATCATCAACAGTCACTTGAGCTCCAAGTCAGCCCCAGGCCCCAAGGCCATCCTGCTGCTAGTATCTGCACATGACTTTAGGATGCTGGATGTGGGTGCCCGCCCGTGCCCTTTGTACCCCACATAAATCACACACCTCCCCCCACATGTCTTGAGAGCACCTTGAGAACTAGCCCCTGGAAGGCAGAGAGAGGGGAAGAGTGCCCCGCCTCCTATTCCTTTATCTTGGGATGGTGGATCTCCCACCTCAGTTCCCTGCTATAGAACTTTGTCAGAGCCGGACTCTCCCGGGGCAATCTCAGGGCAAGCAGAACCCATCCAGCCTGCATCCTGCACCAGCCCGGTCAGGAAGGCTGCCTGCCCCTGCCCTCTGCTCCCCTTTGTGGGGGAGGACAGCTATGCCAGGGCTCTAGCTCAGGTACTTGGGCAGCCTATTAGGGTTTTGGTTTTGTTGTTTTTTACTAAGAACAATTTTAAGGCCAGAGGCAGGAAAGGACAGATTTAATAAAGCAATTCCTGGGTGTTGGGGATTTAGCTCAGTGGTAGAGCGCTTGCCTAGCAAGTGCAAGGCCCTGGGTTCGGTCCCCAGCTCCGAAAAAAAGAAAAAAAAATAAAGCAATTCCTGGCCTCACGCACCCTGACTCTGCCCCTCTCTGTGTATAAGGTGGGCTGGAGGGAAGGAGGCATCACTGGCCAATGGCTGATCTCTATCCGGGCACGTGAGAGTGAGGGTGGTAGGGACCAGGCATGGAGCCAAGTAGAGCCCAAGGCCAGCGGAGGGCCGGGGCCGGGGTTGGGGCTGGGGCTGGCACTGGCTTTTGCCTTCTTGGGTCTCAGCCTGTATTTGCGTCTGGACCTTAACACCTTCCACCTCTTCACTTCAGCCCTCGGATCTCCAGCCCTGACTCTTATTCAGGCTCTCCGAGCTTCACCTGGGGGCAAGCTGGTGGCACCCGCTACCCAGCTGAGGCTGGGTGACTAGCCGCGAGAACCACACAAGCGCCCGGCACGTGCCGTGTGGCCTTCCTGGGGAGGGGAGAATGGGTGGCACAGAAAGCAGCCTTCAGGGAAGCTTCTAGGGCAAAAAGAAAAAGCTAGGATTGGTTCCTCCTAAGCCTCGGAGACCTTTTCCTATTCCTGCGTCTAGGAGAGTCACAAACAGCACAGACATGGCAGGGGACTGTTACTTTATTAGGTGCCACTTTGGGTGATAAGGAGTTAGGGAGGCAAATGGAGCCTCACACCTGCACCTCCATTTTCTGGGCCCAGGCAAAGAAGATACCCTTGACGTCATCCACACCCGTGCGGAGGTGGGCAGGCATGACGTAGGTGCGAAGGTCTCGGACCTCGTAACCACCACAGACCAGGGCCTCCCTCACCTCCTCCTCTGACACTGGAACCACAGACAGCCTGGCCTCCCCAGCAAGGTACCACGACTCCTCCAGGGCCCCGATGAGGAGGAGATGACCCCCGGGCCTCAGCAGCGTCGTGATATGATACAAAGCCTGCCGGAAGCTTGGGAGATCCGGGCTCACAGCCTCCAGGCAGAAGGCAGAGACCAAGGCGTCAGCAGGCAGGGGTGCCAGGCCCGAAGCTCCCAGGGGCTGGGGCTTGTGCACATCAATGGGCAAGACTCGCTTCACCCTCGCTCGGAGCTGGCGTTCTTTCTCCTGCCAGGACTCACTGTACAGGGGGCACAAGGCGGGGCTCAGTCCTCCACCGCCCTCCAGCACCCGCCCACCACTCCTTGTGAAGCTCCCAGCCCAGTTCTCACCCCTTGTCCTCGATGAGGCAGACATGCTGGCTATACACACTCCAGTCGAAGGCTCCTGGTTCCTCTCGCAGCCAGAGTCCCAGCTCCTGCCGGTTGACCTCCAAGAAGTCTGTCATGGTGATGTCCTCGAAGTGGGCACAGGCACTGAGCAGCTGGTATATGGTGGGGCCTGAGCCGATGTCAATGAGGACCTGTCCAGACACCTCACCTGGTAGAGCAGAGGAGGGGATATCAGGGGGTTCCTGCCTCAGCCACCCCTCTCCCTCGTGTCCTCCCCGGCACTTGTGCTGACAGGGCTCCTCTGACTCGGGTTCCACCACTCAGAAACTAGCTCTAGTTACAATTTAGTGGGGGAGATCCCTTGGCACCAAGGATGGAGCCTCTCTCTTTGCAGTCTCCAACCTCTCTCCCTCTCCCTCTCTCTCTCCTTCATTTCCTTCTTCATCTCCCATCTTCTTCTCTCTCCTGGTCCCATCTGTCTCTCAATCTTAAGCATCCTCCCCTTGAAAGAAAAGGACTTTAAGTCGTCTAGTCAGTCTTCCAATTCCGGGCCTCAAGTAATCCTCCAAGCCTCCGCATCCCTAGTAGCCAAGACATCGTCCTCTCCTGTTTGTGCCAGCTACACACCTATAGTTCTGCTTCTTGGTTCCCCATTTAGTGCACACTCTTGTTTCTCTCTCCCCGTTTCATGTTTCATTTCCCTATGACTTCTGCTCTCTCGTGCCTCCGTTTCCAGTGCTCACCGGTGGCAAAGACTTGTGCCATGCAGCGAAGCTTCCAAGGCCCCACACCATCAGGGTTGCTCAGGTCCCCACGAGGAGGCGCGTAGTTGTTGCGGAGGTAGGCGCGGGGCTCAAAGCGCTGGTAAGCCAAGGCGACCTCTGCCTGGCCAGGGTCGGAGTCAGAGTCCATCCCTGCAGTGTGCTTCCGGTCTGAGCCACGGTCCATGCTCCTGTTGAGGCCGCCTATCTCCGCTAACCTCCCCATCCCTTTATCTACTACTGGGTTCCCCCCCCCCCGCCCAGACCCCTCCATCACAGGGGTGGGTGGCTGCTGAGGGATGAGGCGCCCGAGGCCGCCACATCTCTGTCACCCCATCCATCTCAGTTAGTGTCTGAGCGCTGGACGCGCGGGGGGGGGGAGGGGAGAGATGTGGAGGGCGCCCTTTAGAACATCGCTCCTGCCCCACTCTTGCTTTACTCTTGCTTGACAACCCTCCATCTTTACAGGCCCTTGATCGCTTCAGTGCCGCTCTGCTCCCCCAGCCTCAGTTCCAGTGGCCTCCTGGCTCCTCTCCAGCCTCCCACAGACTCCGTCCAGCATCCCATCCCTTCTCTTTCCCAAGGTCTGAACTAGCTCGTGTTCCCAGTCCCAGCATCCTTCCCGGCCTCCTCCCCTCTCTCGGGGTACCCTTTACAAACTCCCCTTCTTTATCTTGCCATCCCCACCTCCAGACCTCTACCCCATCTCTATCCTCCTTCAGAAAGGACACTCTGTTCTGGCCTCTGTCTTGGTGGCCCTGGGTACTGAGCAGGTCTCTGCCCCGAGCATCTGATGGCAGCAGAGATACAGGTGAGAGGGGTCTAATGCTTTTAGCAAGCAGAACATCGGGGCATCCCCTGTGGGGCCCTGGGGCTATGCGCTGCTTATCTGAGGTCCAGCAAGCATGGTTGGTTCAGGATGTTCCTACCAGGTCAGGGACACCGGACTCGTGTAAGAACAGAGAGTGCAGAACACATTCTTGGTACTGCCACAGCCACTACAGAGGCAGCGCATGCGCACTTTTTGGTTTTTCACAGGTAGAGGACCCTGCCGTCCTTCACCCCCCACCCCTCAGTCAACAATCCTCTCCCCACTGGGGAGTTGGCAGGGCCTGGCCTTCAGGTCCCGCTTGGTGCTCTAGGTGCCTGGCACATAATGTGCTTGTCTTCCCTCCCATGTACTCAAAAGGGCAAACCGGGCTGGAGAGGTGGCTCAGTGGTTAAGAGCACCGAATGCTCTTCCAGAGGTCCTGATTTCAATTCCCAGCAAGCACATGGTGGCTCACAACCATCAGTAATGAGATCTGATGCCCTCTTCTAGTGTGTCTGAAGACAGTGACAGTGTACTCACATAAAATAAATAAACCAAAATGGCAAACCGCCCTGGCAACAGTGTCTTCAATCTTCCTGAAGCAGGAACCCTTTGAGCCCTCTGCCTTTCTGGGGTGGGTGGGTTACCAGCCCCTGCTAAGATAGTCCTGGCTTTCTATCCAGTTCTCCTTTGTGCCCCTTCCTTATCCTAAAGGCCAGACACCCAGGCTGGCACAGGAAGCATGACAACAGCTGCGGAGGTCACAGATAGGAACTTAAACCCTGTCCTCCCACCCAGGCCAGGGACGGTGGAACACCTGATGCCAGCCAAGATTTGATTCTGTCTGGATTTACAACTGACGGGTCTTAGGGTCACTGACCCCATCCACACCCCAAGGCACAGCCAAGGATAGCCCTGGTGCCAGCCCCTTCCATATCGTCCACAGATACCATTTAAACAAACCCTGATGCCAGCTGGCCTGCTGGACACTCCCCAGTGCCAGGAACTGGACACAGAAGCCAGGGCCGGGCAGAGGCACAGGAAGGGGGACCACAGTTACTCTGTTTACAACCCTGCCCCTGTACCCCACCCAGAAGCATGGAGTGTACCCTCTGGTTATGCCATATTTAATTCAAATGCTTGGCTGTTCCCAGAAGTGCATGGGAGACATTCATGCCCACCCCAACCACAAAGAAAGAAAAGAAAAGAAAGAAAGAAAAAAGAAAGGAAAGAGGAAGGAAGGAAGGAAGGAAGGAAGGAAGGAAGGAAGGAAGGAAGGAAGGAAGGGAGAGAAAGAACGATGCAAGCCTGGGACATGGCTGAGCGTTTATTGCAGTGCTAACAGAGGGTGCTGGGGGCCTGCCCTGCTTTCACCCTCTTTACATCCCCCTCCTTCCGGTCTCCAAGCATCCTTCCGGAGCATTCTACATCCTTCCTTCTCCTACTCCATCGCTGTAACCGCACAGGCGGGTTCCAGGGCCTCTCACGGGGCCTCTGGCTCTCAAAAGAATCTCTTGTCCCTTCTTCTGGGGCTGAGGGTACTCAGCTCTCCACTCCTAGTGTCCACCATCCTTGCTCCCCTCCCTGTGGGGACCCAGGACACCTAGGCATCCTGGCCTCTGGCTCCCTCCTCCCATGGCCCGCACCTCTGGGCAAACTACAAAGCAGCCATGGCCAGCAGCTCTCCCCCATCGTCCTAGGCAGGAAGTGCCCAGCCCAAGGCAGACACATCAGAGTCTGCATCGGTCGCAGTCCTCTCAGCCTCTCTGAGCTTCCTGAGACATGGACCGAGACAGGGTACGCCGCAGGGGCCCGGGTTTGCTGACTGGCACCACCGGGGGAAGCTGCTTGGTGATCTCAGCCACGTCCTGGCGCTCCACGCACTGGCCGCCCAGGGCTGTCTCCAGGGCCAGCAGCTCCCGCAGCTGAATGGGGGTCTCCTCGCGTTCCTCCTTGGCGGCCCCCACCTTGGTGGGGGTGAAGATGGGTAGCGGCAGCACCCGCTGGTACGGCAGCTGGTATTCCTGCAGCCCACGGCCGAGGATACCCAGGCGCATCACCAGCCATGGCGAGCGCTGTACCACGGCCTGACACTGTCCCTGCCGGTGGTAGGTCTCATGCCTCTCTGTATCCTCCTCATGCAGGGAGCATCTGAAAGTGGAGAGATGAGGAGAATCAACTGAGAGCAGCTGCTCTCTGGTCTTGGGCTAAGTGGGGTCTCCTTGGGGATGGCCAGGTCCCTGGAGCAGGGGAGGGGCCCCAGAAACTTCAGGGGCGTGTACTCTGCTATGTAGCAGGCATTTGGGGAGGGGAGGCAGAATTCCAGATGATCCACACTCACCCCTCTTCCGGCCGGGTAGACAGAGTCAGGTCTTTCCACTCGGCCCAGAAGGCTTCCCTGCGCTCCTGGTTTTCCTCAGACACTTGGCAGCTCAGCTCTGAAGTGGCCATGATTCCTTCTTGATCCCTCTGTTATGCCCTGCTCCTCCGGAGCCCTTTAAATAGCCCCCTTCTCCCCCCTCTCCCCCCTCACCAGGGGCTATTTTCAGCCCCTCTGGCGTCAGATGCTATAAGCAGAGCCAAGACTCACTGGTGGTGGTGGGGCTCTGAATCCAGGGCGGGGGTTGGGGTACCCAAATTCTGATTGCTCTCAGGTCAGAGGTCAGCTTCCAAAGCCTGCGAGATGCTCTGCTGGGGGCCTGGGTCCTCAGAGTAGCACCTCCGGGTGTCTGGCATATAGCAAGCACCACCTCAGACCAGGCACGTGGGCAGCCTCGTGCCACCTTGGCACTGTCTTCCGCCTGCTCCCCCTTATCCAGGGAGGACAGCGGCTTGTCTGTAAACAGAACAGGAGAAGCAGGAACTGATGCCCCCCTCGCTCTGCCCCATCGTCTCCCCTTCCTGGGCTCAAGGGCACATACCATAGTGAGGTCCCTTGACCAGAAGGATCACGTAACCGAGTCTGTACAGAAAGCCTAGTTCCTAACCAGCAGCACAGGGCAGGGGAGAGGACATTTTTGCCACACCCGACCCCTGGGTGTGGGCCCCCGTGTGCTTTCATTCCCAGAAGTGGTCTAAATACCACCAGTCAGGGTGAAGGAGTCCGGAGTGGGGGAGGAGCTGCCCACATGGGGAGAAGCATGGTGAGACAGAAACAGAGAAAGCCCACTGAGCAGGGTTAGGAGGCCCAGACCAGCCTCAAGCTGGCTCTACTTTATATAATCATGGAGCAGTACCTGCCCCTTTCAGAGTCCCCCTTTATCTGCTTTTCTGGCCACAGGGGAATGAACCCTTGGACTGGGCAGCCCCACTGCCCTGTTACCTGGGAGGTGGGACTAGCTCTGTCTCATGAAGCAGAGGAAACAGATGTCATGAGATCGCCCAAGCACCCAGGGTGTAATTCATGGTACAAGAAGCTGGAGGCGAGGCTGGGGGAAGGGCAGGGGGCAGGAGGTGGGGGTGAGGAAGGTAGGCGCTGCTGAGGCACTGAGGCACTGAGCAAAGGCCCTCGAGGCAGCAGCAACAGAGGCAGCAACTCCTAGGGACAGGAGAGAGCGCGCTCAGCTCCTGTCAGACTCAGAATAGCGCATTACTGAATCCTAGGCCTCGGCCCACGTTGTATAGCGTTCATTTCATAACCCCACAGGCCTAGGCCTGGTCCCCTTTGACAAAATAGGAAACGGAGGCTCAAGGAAGGGTTGCCCAGGGTCTTGTACCCAGCCAGGACCAAGAAAAGCCCACTTGGTCCAAGCTAAGATTCCTTCAGAAGCCTGTATGGAGGGTGGGGAGGAGGGAGAGGGGACCTGACTGGCCTTGGAACCCAGGCTTCAGTTGCTTCCAGTGTGAGGGCAGTTGGGGCACAGGGCCAAGGTGAGCCTTGTAGAATCGGGGTCAGTGTCTGGGGTACCACAGGTACCTCAGGAACCCTGAAGCCCAGGCGCCACCTTCAGGCCTCTGTGGTTCAGTGAGCATTCTCAGCCTCCAGCCCCGAGCTGCATGGAGACTTGAGCCTGTAGAACCTTTCAGGAAAGGAGAACCTAGAAACTGCTTGCCCTGGGTTCCGGTGAGAAGCTGGGTGATGTTTCTGTCAAGGGCTACCAGGCTCAGCCTTGCGGCGAGGGTCACACCAAGGCCTCACAGCAGGCAAGGCTTTTCCTTTGTTTGAATGAATTTTATTTTATGTGAGTAGACAGGGCCTACCTGAGGAGTCCTGGCTGTCCTGGAAATCACTATATACGACCAAGCCAGCCTCGAACTCAGATCTGCCTGCCTTTGCCTCCCAGGTACTGGATTAAAGGAATGCACCACCACACCCTGCATTTTGATTCTTTATTTTGTGTTTTTAATTGGCTCAATTTATTACAAAGGCTCCCGAGAAGGCCTTCACAGAGTGGAGGCGAGGAGGCAGGAAGGCAGTGCCGTCCCCCTGCCTTACATCCCCACAGTGTGTATGGAACAGGGTCCCAGACCCCTTCCCTAATGATACGAAACCTGGACTAATGATTCCTCACCTTCACGTTGCAACGGGATGGTCTCCTGCCCTACCCCGGCCCAGGTCCTCTGTGACCAAGTCTAAGGTGCCCAGTGAGGCGTGGCGGACATCTCCTCCAGAAGGCAGGAGCTGTAGGTCAGCAGAGGCAAGACAGCCCCGGCTCCTCCAGTATGGGGAACCCCGAGTCCAGGTACTCAACCCCACAACCGCTCAGGGCCCTGTTCCGAGCAATTGGCTTAGTGGAAGGCTACGGCCAGGGAAGGAGGTGCCACGGGCCTGCTTAGCACAAAGTCCTTCATGGGCAGCAGAAACCCAGACATTTCCACTTTCTGGCTCCGGAGGCTGTGGACAGAACCCTGGCCCGCAGGGTGGAGAGGGAACATGGTCAGGCTCGGGCGCCCAGCTCTCCAACACGCTGCCGCAGGTAAAAGGCAAATTCAAACATGGTGGCCCCAAGGCTCTGGTGGATGAGGTACCGAGGCAGGCGGCCCTAGGGAAGGCAGGAGAAAGTCACCTCACAGCTAGCCTTCAGCAGGGTCTCTTGGCAGCCCACATCAGTGAGGGTATCCTGAGCTGGGGGCAGATGTAGTTCTGGAATCTGCTTGAGCCCCCTGTCCCCTTGTTCCTGGAGGGAGGAACATGCTGTACCCAGGTCTTGGCATTAGCCACATAAACAGACACAGGTGGGGGTGGGCCGGCGGCCAGCCATCCCTCCTGGGGCCTTAGGAATCAGGAGTGAGAAAGGGGTCACATGTTTCTTGGACCTTGCCACCAATCCAGTACAGGAGACTGAAACTGGGGGTCCCTGAGTAAGGCAGAGCGGGGGCCATGTTCACATAGCAACCAGACTGCATTCCACAGCCATGATGCTTCCTGCCGGCCTCACCTTGAGGTCTGTGTTAAGAATCCAGATGAAGGTGCAGACCCGGGGGTTGCTGGCTGACTTGAGCACAATGAAGCCTCCAGGGCCATTCTCTCCCCTAGGAGAGAAAGAAATACCACAGGGGACGGTTGCTGAAAAAAGCAAGTCCCCCGGCCTTCCTCACCACCATTCTTGGCCCTGGACTGTGAAAGGAACAGTCTAGGAACTACCTCCCTGCCTCCGTGTGGCCCAGAGCTGGTGCCGGGAGCAGCAGGGCCTGCCTGCCCAGACACTGGTGCTCACACTTGCACCACAGTGGCGGGGAGTTCACAACCAGCCCTTGTCTGCTCAGTCGGACCTGGCCAGTAAGCTGTAACTGGGAGACCGTGGCCTAAGCTAGCTCTTCTCACCCCTGCCAGCATCATGGCCTCCAGAAGAGGGCGCCTTTTAGGAGGCAGCTGGCCCACAGGCGACTGTTCACCTCCCGTGGCCTTTTTGTGAGCACGCTTAAGCCACAGATAAAGAAGTAACACAGAGGACAGGAGCCTGCCAACCCCCTAGCAAGGCCACTGCAACCAAGGCAGCGGGAGCCCTAATCTCAACTTCTTGAAAAGCCCCCACCTCTTAGGGACAGAAGATCTACTTGGCACCCAGCACTGCAGTCTCCATCAGCCAGGAGGTAATGCCTCGATGCCCTTCTACCTTCTAGAAGCAAAAGAGTCTAAATTCCACTCCCCCCACCCCCCACCCCTGCCTCTGTCCACGCAGATGAGGCAGTAAGAACGGGGAGGAGAAAGGTGAAACCCAGAACTCAGAACCCAGTGCCACCTCCGCCTTCAGCCCGTTCCTGGGACTATCCAGCCAGCTGCCCATTCCACACACACCCTCCAGCCCCGGGGGTGGTGACACCGTGCCAGGAAGAAAGGTTAGCAGGATTAGGGGTGGGATGAACAAGGCCTGGTGAGCAGAGCCTCAGTGTGGGGGGTTAGGGGGAGTTGTTCAGTCAGTTGTACACACTGTACCCCAAGTTGTTTACAGCTAAAGGGAGGCCACGCTCACCTGACGTATTTGTGCGTGGGGGGCTTGGAGCAGTGTGTGGTGGCAATACCAGATGACAGATACCGGTCTCTGCGTCGCTCAATGCGTCGGACATTCACAAAGTCCCTGGGGGTAAGGCAGGTTAGAACAGACGCCCCAAGTGTGGGAGGCTTGGCTGAGAGGGGAGGACCTGGGTGCTCACCTGGGGGACACGACGCCACCTGCAGCTCCGGACGACACATCATAGGAGACAAGGGTGTTATCCTCCACCCGCTGTAGGATCTAAGGGCCAACCAGGGAGATCTGAGATACAGGGGATCCCTGCATTGTCCCAGCGTCTCAGGAGCTCCAGTCTAGCCTCCTCCCAGCTGGGGACACTATACTAAGAGCCACTGCCACCTGCAGGCCCGGGGCTGGGTACAAGGTAAGCACACTGAGCCTCCCTGCCTCTTGGGGCAACCATAGCAGCGCCTACTTTACAAGGAGAATGCTAGAGAAGCCAGCCTCTGGAGGAAAATGGATACAAGAAGGTATGACTGGGCTCTGATCCACGTGGGAAAGGGGGCAGGCAGGACCTGGGTGGCTCACCTGGCAGGCAGTCACCGTCTTGTTCCACAGTACCATCCTCTCAGGCTGCAGGATCACTTCCTGGTATACCAGCTCAGCAGGACAGGGCAGGAAGGTCTGCAGGAGGGGTCAAGGGTGAGTGAGGTCAGAAAAGACACCTCCTCGGGTTGGGAGACCTGGCAGGAGCACTTCAGACGGATCGGGTGTCTCTGGGACCCCTTCCCTACTCACCTTCAAGATGAAGGTCTTGCCATGGAAGGGAACTTCAATGGTGTACACAGTGTCCCCATACTCCTGTGGCAAGGACAGAGGGTGACAGGCGAGGTAGGCTTCCAATAGCTTAAGGTGAAAGTTCCACCAGGGTCTAGGGACATCTTAGCAGCATTCAGAACAAAGTTGTTCTGACAAGCGGGAGCACGTGCAGAGACCAGCTCTGCGCTCACGTTGAAAGGCAGGAGCTCAGCTGTGACAGCAACTATGAGAAACCAGAAGCACAGCTCCAAGCTGCCAAGGGCAGCCAGAGGAACTGGCCAGCACGAACCCGGGCATCCTTCCTCGCCTCCCTGACCCTCTGTAATCTTTTAGGTAATGTTGTTTGGAGCACGGACCAAAATACCACACACAGGACAGAGGCTGGCTTTCCCTCAAAACTTGGATCCCAGGGAGCCAAACATCAGGGAGGTGAGGCCTGGACTGTGGAAAACGAGGAGACGGAGCCCAGTCCGGCTTGGTCTCCTGCTGAATGGTGGTCCCCAGGCCACCAATTCTGTGCTCTACCACCTCCCTGGGGCAGGGAGACGGCTCCAGGTTACTGAAGACTGAGAAGGGTGGAGACTCCCATCGCACACAGGTGAAGTCCTTACATTTCTCCTCTCCAATTTCCAGTTCTCCTCCTGGGCCAAGATCTGATCCACCACGGCAGTGGCTTCCTTCCCCTGACGGATGTACTCCCGCTCCTGAGCGGGGGAGAGAGGGGTCAGTCAGGGGCCTTGCTCTTTGTGCTCCAAGTCTGTTCTTTCTCCCCCCATTCCACAACCCTTTCCAGAGACCAGCCCAGCTGCGTGTGGGGTACAGGTTGCTGGCCCTGGCCCTGTGGCCTGTACAATTGGCTGCTGTTCCTGAGTCCCCCCCGGCACAGGGCAAGTCAGTGGGCCTGAACGGCCAGTGGCAGGGCAGACGCTCCAATAGACAGTCACTAGCTTGCACTCAGGCCGAGGTCTACCTTCTGCAGGGAAATCTGTCCAGCCTAGGAAAGCCCAGCACTGACCCATTATTCCAAGGGTGGGGCAGAGAAATACCTGGGCAGAGAAACTTTTCTTCCCAGTGACTTCCTCATCTGATTCACTGTCAGACCCTGTTGAAAACAAGAGCAGATGGCAAGGGGAGGGGAGCGAGTGTAGGAGGTGGTGGGGTTCACAGATGAGTGCAAGAAGGTGGGGGCTAAAAGTGTGTGGGAGAGGGTTGCTGGCTTTCCCCAGGGAGCCTGAGAAGGAACAGAAAGAACAGGCCCAGCCTACCTGGCTCCCCACACAGCTCCTCCCTGAAGGCAGCTCCACACCCAGCAGCTCTCACCTGCAAAGGATTCTGGGGGAGAGTAGAACTGGCCTTCAGACAAAGCACCGGAGAATAGAAGGGGTCCACGGGCAACAGCAGCCTGGGCAGTGAGATACCCTACAGAAGGAGACACGGGCAGCCGTTATCCCAGTCCAAGGTTTCCCCGCCTCCGGCTCAGAGAGGCTGCTAAAGTGGCAAATGGCTCAGACTAAGGCATTTCTCGGAGCTGAGAGGACCCTCTCAAAACCCAGGTCACCCAGGCCCTGACCCCTAAACTCACATCTCTCCTCTTCAGCCTCCTGGGGTAGGACTTTGAAATCAAGGAACCAGGTCTCCAGCCAGGCCAGGACGAAAGAGACGATGGGGAGCAGGTACCCGAACGCCCCTTTGCTGAGCAACTGAGACAGAAGGAGAAAACTGGATTCCACAGCCAGGGAACCCCAAACCTGAGCCCTCTCCTGAGGCCACCAGCGCCGGGTAGCCAGACTAGATAGACCTGATTCCTGATGCCAGATGTTTAGGGACCAGCTATGGCACATGACTCCTAGATGAATTATGTCTGTGGCAGGACAAACTGACTCGGGCTAGACAGTGTCGCTCAGGCAGCAGAGTGCTTGCCTAGCGTGTACAAAGCTCTGGGTTCCATCCCTGGCACTTTATAAATCAGCAAAGTGGCCATGCTTGTAACCCCGAACTGGTTGGCAGAGGCAGGAGGATCGGGAGTTCACGGTTACCAGCATAGGACATCATCCTGTTTGAGTGAAAAGAGAGCTATGTGTGGTGGTGCACTGGCGAGGCGGAGGCAGGAGGACGTCTACGAGTTGAAGACCAGCCTGGTCTACACAGTAAGTTCCAGGCCAGCCAAAGGCTACAGACCCTGTCTCCAAATCCACAGATGACGTCGATACAGAGACAGAGAGAGACCGGCCAGATCCTGAGCCACTGACCTCGGAAAGGATGACCTTGACAATGAGGAACGCACTGGACACCAGCGTGGTGATCTGCTGGGCAAAAGTGGGGCAGGAGGGAAGGCAGAGGCTGGGGAGGGAGTCCTCTCCACGCACCCCTCACACCAGCCCTGACCAGGGAAGGCCTCAGGGTTGCCGCAGATGGCATCTTACCGCAATCACCCACCAGTGCTGGAGCCGCAGCACAGCGTAGCCCAGGAGCAGCCCAGAGAAGCGGAAGAAAGCCAGAACCTGGTGTGGGGACGGGAGGCACCAGAGCGTCAGAGGCTTCCTCAGCCCTACTGCAGGGCCTCCCTTCCACTCCTGCTGCCCCAGACTCCCAGCTGGGTGACCTCACCTAGGGTGAGGACAGGGCTAAGCCTTTCCTTGGCAGAAACGGTATGCAAAGTCTCATCTCCCTGCCCCTACCTTGGGCTCTCTGAAGGTGGGGCCCAGTTCGGAAGACTGAGGGCCGCCACCAGGGGATGAGCTGACCCCCCCCCACCATCAGACTAGACATGGGATGGAGGAGAAGCCAGCCAAGGTGCCCTGCTGCGCTCTCTTGGAGCCTGAGGTCACTCACAAAGATGTCGAAGAATGAGCTCTGAAAGCTGTAGTGGATGACCTCCTGCTCCAGGTTCTTCCGGATGCCAGTGTTGGTCTGCAGAGGAAGACAGGAAGGGCTCTGAGGGCAGGACGGGCCAGGATGCTCCTCCTCCAGTAACGGTGAGGAGTCCGTGCCAAGGGCATCTGGAGGAGAGTCAGACATGACGAGCCACCACCCAGGAGGGCTCGTGAAGCGACAGGGGAACCGAGCCAGCAGCCCAAGACCTCAGACACCAGCTTGGTTCCTCGAGGATGCAGGCAGCCCACACGGGCCGACCTGAGTTCGAGTGTACCGTTCAGGAAGGAACAGGCCCGGAGGCCTGTGAGCTGTGCAGGGTAGATGGCAGGCACAGGCAGAGCTGGACGAGTCCTGGAGACTGCCTGTTCTATAATTGCATTTCTCTTCCCTCGCTCTGGTTCTCCGTCTTGCCAGCCACCATCCGAGGAGGACGAGGGGGACTAGGTGGGCAGTGGTGTCAGACAGAGCCCCAGGTGGCAAATCAATCAATTAGGTCTGTACTTAATGAGTGGGATCCATCACAACGCCACTGCCGCTGCCGCTGCCGCTGCTGCCGCTGCTGCGCCCCGAGAGGCCAGCATGAGGTCGGCCCTGCAGTTCTTGCTCCATCCCTGCCCAGCCCGCCATGGACTGTCACCAAGACACTTAACACCTTGGCGCAGACGCCAATGTCCAGGTATCTGAGAGACAAGGGAATCGGGACGGATTCCAAGAACCAGACTGGATCCCGGCTCCTCAGAGGGCAATGAAGATGCCGACCCCTGAGGAGAGGGGAAGATTCGGTAATGGAGCCCCGAAAGACCCTCTGATGATCAGCTAGACTCAGGGCTTCCTCGTCTGGCAGGCCATCTGAGTTGAGGGATTTCTTGGAGGAGTTTCTCTGATGCAGGGTCTCTTTAGTCCAAGCAGGATTCCAGCTCATAATGCAGATAAGGCTGACTCTGAAATCCTAGTCTTCCTGCCTGAACCTCCCAAATACTTGGATGACAGATGTTTGTCACAGCCAGGTTGGGGCCACATGTTAAAAGTTTAGGCCGCTAAGTTTGGATCTTGGAGTGAGCCAGTACTGGAAACCTTTAGAAAGCTTCTAAGTGAGACAAACACGAAGGATCTCTTAGTAAAGGTGCTTACTGCCTGAGGAGGCAAACAAACCTCACTGTCTGAGTTTCACCCCACAGACTCTATAAGGCATGTGCTCCCCAACTCACATACACACACACACACGGATATACATACACACATACACACACATGCATACATACACACATACATATATACGCACATACATATATACATACACATACATATACATACACACATACATACATAGCACATACATATATACAAACACATACATATACATACACACATATATACATAAGCACATACATATGTACATACACATATACACACACATGCATACATACACACATATATACACACACATACACACACATGCATACATATACACACATGGATACACACACATATACATACACATATACATGCACACACATATATACACATACATACACACATGTATACATACATACACACACATGGATATACATACATACACATACATATACACATACACACATACAAAACACACATATATTATACATTTCTCTCTCTCTCTCTCTCTCTCTCTCTCTCTCTCTCTCTCTCTCTCTCTCTCTCTCTCTCAAAAGAAAATAAACTGTCTGAAATTACATCAGCCTGGCATAGTGGCACACTCCTATAGTATCTGTCAGTGCTCCAGAGGCTGAGAGGTAAGTGAATCACTGGTTCAAAGCCAGCCAGGGCTAGGCAGGAACCTTGTCTCCCTTTGTCTGCCAAGTGGAATGTTGCTCTGACTCTGCTAGGAGTTAAGCCCTGCTCTCTGAGCCTCTCTTCCTCTGGAAGGCAGTTTGTTTGTGGGTAATGTTCTACCGCTTTGCACGAACTCTCTCTCGAGGATGCATGATGACTCTGAGCAATCGCAGCTGTCAGCCAAAGATTTTCAAAAGCAAAATCATCAACATTTCCCCACGTCTCCTCTGGTTATAAAACAGGCGTTCAGTTGGGGGTGTGGGTGAGATGCAGGGCTGCTCGGATGCTAGCTGGGACCTTCGAAAGGCAGACGCCATAGGACCTTAGGAGCTCAGCCATTTACCAGTGAGATGGCCCAATGCCCTCCTTGCTGGTGCCTGCATTACCCCAGAGGGACCAGTTCACCGTGGATAAATGAGGGCACTCACCCTTCCTCAGAGCCCTTCCTCACCCCTCCAGATCAACTTGACCAGAGCTAAATTTACTTCTTGTCCATCTTGCTGTTAGCTAATCCCTTTCCCAAACAATTCATTGACATCAAGAAAGGCCAAGCTTGGGACCTGGGAAAAGGACCTTTGCCAACTCTAATTGTGACAGGGGGAATTGGGCACTGAGATCCCGTGATTAACCGAGAGGACACTGAGGCAGGTACAGGTCTGGGATCTGCTTGAGGGCCCCTGACGTTGTGAATGTCGAGGCTTGGACAGGACAGGCCCAAGGGTGTGGACGCTGCACTGTGAGACAGCTTCATCTGTAGGCCATCAGGTAGTGGTCCCCAAAAACCGGGACCACCAACCAGGAACTTAAGTTTTTGTCCCGCACTTTTGCTTTTAGTTGGGACACAGGAGGGCCCCCAAGCATGTTTCCTGAATAACTGGATAAACTTGAGCCAGAGAGCGAAGGCAGAAGGCAAAAATGTCCCCATCTTGGCTGTAGGTGGTTCTCCTGCTTGCAGAGTTCCCACTAGGGGGCGGTGTGGCATACAGGCTAAACTCACAGCTTAGGCGGTAGATCTGTTCAACTGGGCTCCTTCAGGTTCTTGGGAGCCTAGACAAATGTCGACCCCTCTGGTCCCCCACCCTCAGGTCCTGTTAGCTCTCTTTATGTGACGGTAAACACGGCCCACACTCACTTCCCATTCTTCACTACCCAGATAAGCAACCCCATGGCTGAGGCGTCCCTCCCGTGTGGCAAGTGGGTGATCTACGAACCAGGGGCCTGCCTCCCCCACAACATGGCCCCCCACTCACATTTAGCTCGATGATCCAGAGGAGGGAGATGAAGAGCAAGTCGAAGGTGACGAAGAGGCAGAAGGTGCGGCGGACGTCAGAGATGACCCTGCGCTTCTCCAGAGGTGGTGGGATCAAGTGTGAGGAGAGGCTTTGGCTGTGGGACAGTGAGGTGCCCAGGGAGGCCAGGGCGGGCAAACTGCGCTCCAAGTCACCGGCCAGATCGCCAGGCAGCTTGCTCATCCTGGGGGGTCCCCACGTTGAAGTGGGGACAATGGAGCCTCAGCGGCAGGGCTGGGGGGAGAGGGAAGTGGCTGTCAAAGAGTCCCAGGAATGCCACCCCTTCCCATACCATCCCAGGTACCCCTGCCCTACATGGAGGCCCACAGCCCTGTGGAAGTCCGTCATGCACCAGGCTTCACTAGCAGGTAAGACTTGAGCACACCCCCCAACCCCAGTGCTCTGTCTTGTAGCTCGTAGGTTCTGACATCCCCATTCGGGGCACTTACTGGCCTCTGAATCTTGGGGACACAGGCGATCCTGCTCAGACTGAGGCTAGCCTCAGGGCCTGTCAACAGCCTTTGGCCAGCCTCTGCCCCCACCCCCAGGAGAAGAGGGGCCCAGGCTTTGTTCTTTGTTTCAAAGCACAAAGCACATTCCCTCCCACCGCCAGTCAGCCCCCCCCCAATCCATGGCAACTGGGAGGGACTCTAGAGCAGTGTCTTAGTGTGCCTGGGTGGCAGCTTGGTCCCCGCTCTCTAACGGCCTATCCTAGGCCCAACTACTATCAACTCTTCACATCTAACAACCCCTTCTTCCCAGGGCAGCTAGGGGGAAGCTTCCAAGGCAAGAACCTGCCATTTCCTTACCTCCTACCCTCCCTTGGCTCCCCAAGTCCTGACAGAAGGGTGAGGTAGGACAGGCACTCTGCCAAGTTCTAACTGGGCAGCACCCCGATCCTGACTTAGCACAGCCACTTGGGTCTTCAGTCAGGTCCCTCCATGTGACAGCCCCGTTCAGCCTCTGGCCTTGGACCTGGCCTTCCTGTTGTCTGGGCTGTTCTTCCTCACCCCAGTGCTCGCCTCACACAGTGGCCATTGCCAGCACCCACTCACCCAAGGCACTTCCCACCTGAGATCCCACCTTCACAAGCTACCCTTCCTCCCCGGACAGTGATGTCGAGGGTAGGCACAGGGCTTTGACTGACTTGGTCACTGTTGTCTCCCATGAGCCTGGCACCACACATGGCATACAGCAGGTGCTTCATAACGGACTGTTGCATAAGTGAACACTCCGGAAGGTCTCCTGGCCCTCGGTCCCATGAGGCACAGCAGAGAGAAATGGGACAAATCCTAATCCTGCCACTGCCAAGGCTAAGCTACTGCTGCTGCCCGGCGTCCACGTGGCTGTGGCCATGTTCACGCCCAAGCAGGACATGGATCTTCATACAGGTGAGCTAGCCAAGGCTCGGGGGTGAGGGAACTGGTCTAGCCCTCCATATCCCGTGCAACTGCAGGGCTCTAGTGGACTACAAAGGCAAAGTGAGCCCGAGTCCTTCGATGCTCCTCTGCCTAGGGTCCCTGTTGTACCAACGTGCTGAGCTGTAAAGGACGCCATCCCCTGGGTAAGGGAAACCAAGGCTGCTGGGAGGCAGAGAATGGCCCGCTCCGGCATGCACCAACACAGCATCTTGGGAGTTGGGGGGTGGGGTTAGTGAAGGGGAGTCCTAGATACCTGTCCCTGATTTACAAAGGGAGGATGGTGCACCCTCCTTTCTGATCTGTTGATGTTGTCTCTGTTAAGCTTCAGGGTCCTTAACCTACCAAGTCCTAAAGGGGACCCTGGTTTGTGACCAGCAGAAGGTCCATCCCTCTGCCTCTGAGTGAACCCCACAAGTAAGAGGCAGAAAGACTATTCTCAGTAGAGAACCCAAAGCCACCTGCCAGACCCAAGGATTCCACTGTACACGGTCCCCTAGAATGTACTAGGGAAAGCAGGCCTTGGCTCCGGAAGTCAACAGCAAAGGCCAGGGACACGGGGACTCTCCACATCCACCAGCAGCTTGAGGCCAAACCAGACCCAGCACATACATTCTCACCGTGATAAGCCACAGCTCCAGGGCTGGTGACATTTCCTGTGTCCTCCCTTCATTTCTTCCTGTCTCTTTCACCAAGCAACTTTCTACCTGTATGTCTGCTGTTGTAAGAGACTCTCGTCTGCGTGCTGGAGTGGCTTAGAATTCACTTTTTTTTCTCTTTCTTTATCTCTCTCCCAGATGTTTGCTTGCTTCTATGTTTAAAAACAGGGTCTCGTGAACTTTTGACCCTCCTGCCACCTTCTGAGAGCTGGGAATTGAACCCAAGGTTTAGTGCCTGCTGGGGACAAAACTCTTGCCAGCTGAGTTATCCTCTCAGCCCAGCTTGTATGAGAGAGGAATCTGAGCTGTGCGGAGGGATGTGTGTGTGCCTATAATCGAACTGAGGAAGGAAGATGAGTTCAAGGCCAGCCTGGGAAACAGTGAGATCCAACCTCCCCCTCATCTGCTTCCCAAAAACCCAAACCCAGAACCACTCTCCATAGGAATCTGGGGTGGGGATTCAACCCAGAAATAGAACCCCTGAGTAGCATGTGCATGAACCCCAGAGTTCAACCCCCAGCAACACAAGGAAGGAAAGAGAAAGAAAACAAAACAAACAAGTTTTAAAAAATAGAACTATCATGCCCTCCCCAGCTTCCAGAGTCTAGAAGTCTAAAATGAAGGTGGCAGCAGGGCCGTCTGCAGCGCTTGGCTCCCACTTCTGGTGGTGCAAAGCAATCTGGCATTCCTTGGCTTGAGCTCTCCAACTCAGCCTGCCTCTGCCACACTCTCAGAAAGCTCTCTCCCTGGCCCTGCCATCCTATGAGGAAACAGTCACACAGAACCAGTCTTTTTAGATTAGGGGCCTACTTGTTCCTGGGTGACTGCGTCTCACCTATGATGGCCTGGTTTCTAGGTCACTCTGAGGTACGGGAGTGTTAGGACTCCAACACATCCCTTCTCAGGGACACAACACGATCTATAACCACACCGTCTTTAAAGTTATTATTGCAATGTGTATGGGTGTTTTGCCCCCTGCGTGTATGGCTCTGAGTCTCATGCTTGTCTAGGAGGCCAGAGGAGGGTGTCAGAGCCCTTGGAACTGAGGTTGTGAACTGCCATGTGGGTTCTGGGTATAAAGATGTGCTCTACGATGCTTGGCATGAACCCAGGTCCTCTAGAAGAGGAGACAATGCTTTTAGCCACTGAGAATCTCTCAGCCTATTAACTCTTTTGGGTCCGTGTATGCATGTTCGTGGGGAACTCATGTGTCATAGCATGCATGGCGAGGTCAGAGAATAACTAATGGGAGTTAGCTCTCTCCTTTTACCATATGGGGGCCCCAGGAATTGAACTCAGGTCATCAGGCTTGGTTGCAAGCATTTTTAACGACTGAGCCATCTCACCAGCCCTATTTTGTTTTTAAAGACAGGGGTTCATGCATCTAGGGACTTGGCCTTGAACTCTGTATGTAGCTAAGGATGCCTTTGAATTTCTGATCCTCTTGCTTTCACCGGCTAGATTAGTCATGCGCACCACCCGTGCATGTGGTGATGGGGGCTGAATGCGTGCTGGACAGGCACTGGTGTGGCTGAGTTACAGCCCAGCACATTGGCTTTATAAAGGAATTCTTCATTTGTTTACAGAACTGACTGCCACTATGTATTTGTTTGTTTTATTTTGTCTTTTCTTTTCAAGACAAGGTTTCTCTATATAGTCCTGATTGTCCTGGGACTTCACCAGTAGACCAGGCTGGCCTCGAACTCAGAGATCTGCCTGCCTCTACCTCCCAAGTGCTGCCCGGTGGTACCTTTTCTTTTTTTTTTTTAAGACTAGATCTCGGGGTTGGGGATTTAGCTCAGTGGTAGAGCGCTTGCCTAGCAAGCACAAGGCCCTGGGTTTGGTCCCCAGCTCCGAAAAAAAGAAAAGAAAAGAAAAAAAAAAAAAAAAGACTAGATCTCCCTACATAGGCCAGGCTGACCTCAAACTCGAAAACCATTCCTGCCTCTGAGAGCTGGGATTAACAGTCAAGTTACCACGGGAGCCTTGGTACTCTATTTATATACCTCCCCCCCCGCCCCTCTCCCCCCACCCTCTGTACTGGGGATCGACACGGGGCTGTGCACATGCTTGGCGAGCCCTGTGCTGCTGAGCTGCGTCCCCAGCCCTAGCTGCAGTTGACAGATGAATTACATCTCACTGGATCCATGTCCTACGAACAAACATTTATATTTGTGATTACCAGAGACACAGCCCTGAATGACGTGCATGTGTATGTGTTCACATTGTCAGGAGTGTACCATCCAGACAGATTCCCTAGAAGCAGGACTGCTGGGTCATCCCTCATGCGTGGTTCCGTTAGGCGTTGCCAGATTCCCTTGGCAGTTGGCATCCCTAGCAGTAATGCACGAAAATGCCTGTTTGCCCACAGCCCAAAGGAAATACTGTCACCCGTGTCTGTCTGGGCCTTGATATCTAGTTCTCTCCCATTCAGGAGCCGCTCTCGGCACCTCTAACCATCTCCGTGCCACTCCCTTTCTCTTCCAATCTGAGCACTGTGGCTTCTCCACTCCTGGTCCGTTCCTCTGTCTGTCTATCTTTGTCCCTGGCTTTCCCAGCCCTCCCTGGGCACAGGAATTGGGTGGCAGCAGCTTGGGTGTAAGACACGCTCGGAGCAGCAACCACCCTGACGCTCACACCCAGACATCCTTATGGTGGTGAGAGACTCCGCCGGGGCTGAGAGCAGAGGTGCTGGGGGGCCCGGGAGAGCTGAAGATGCCAGCATGTGGGAGCCATGCTTTGGGGCTGAGAGAATGGCCGAGAGTCGCCCTCCTTAAAAAAAAAATCAGCTCAGTCCACAGAGAGCTGGAGCACTGGTCTTCAGAGGAGACCGAGGCTGACTCTGAGCCCCTGTGACAAGGCCTGTTTACAAACTCCTGTTCCTAAGCAAGAGGAAATAAATAAAATAGATAAATAATAGAGTTTTATCTAAATCTTTAGAGAAAAAAGCTAGTAAAAATCAGATTTCTGGTAGCCAGGTTTACTCAGGGGTAGAGGGTGCACTTAGCGAGTGCAAGCTTCTTCTATTCTTAAGCTACGAAAACCCAAATCTAGTCTGCTGTGGGCGGCAGTTGTGGGAGAGACCCACGCATCAGCCTTTCCTCCAGTCCAGCATGGCCCTGGAGAACTCCTGGGACACGACATGATGCTCAACTCACTCAGGTGACCAGCAGACCTGCTGCTGGCTCCCTGTGAGAGCCACCTTGACCTGGACTTGCCCCCACAAGTCCCCCAAGCACTTCTTTGGCCCAGAGGGCAGAGAACTACAGCCTGAGGGAGGCAGAAGCGAACCCCAAGGAACAGCAATCCCCACCCCACCCCAAGCCCACTGCCTGCTGTCACAGCACCACCAAAATGCCTTCAGAGGTGTCAGGAGGGAACGGCACATGTGGCATGAAGAAGCGGTCCATCAGCCTGCGGTGGCTGCAGACGCGACACCCGTGTGCTTGTGGGAGCTGGGCTGTGAAGGCTTGAGAGAGTGGAAAGGAAGCAGAGGGAAGGCTGGGAGGGTGTCAGGAGCTGGAAGAGGAGGACGTGGGGGATGGAGGTAGGTGCACGAGCACAGTGGATCCGCTCCTGTGGCTCCTGAGGTGCACGAGAGGACGTTGCAACCTCACCTGCTCTCTTACTGGCCCCAGGACACGATGCCAGAAGCCCAACTTGCAATGGGGATGCTGAGTTGAACAGACTCCGGCAAATGCCAAGGATTTAGCTCTGTGGTAAAGCACAGCTGCCAACACACCCAGACCCAGCACCATACACAAAACAAATATATACGCAAACTGGAATGGGCTTGAGGAAAGAGTTCAAAGCCTGGCCCTGTACTCTGCGGCCCAGCAAACCTTCCTGAGGCCTGGTCTCCTCAGCTCCATCGTTTTAACTTTCCTCAGTACTGGAGATGTAACCCCAAGTCCCTCACACTGAGCAGGGGCTACATGGATGCACTGTCTCCATGGCTTCTAAGCTGTATTTATTTTCTTTTCTGAGACAGGATCTCCTGTGTATCTCTGGTTGGACCCAAACCTACAGTGTAGCCAAGAGTAACAATGAGCTTTTGGGCCTCCTGCTTCTACACCCCAAGTGCTGGGATTACAGGTGAGTGCCACGCGCTTATGCAGCACTGGGAACTAAACTAGGTTCCCTCCTGACACCTCTGAAGCAGTGTCCCTAGCCGTAGCTGGGGGTTTTTTCTTTAATTTTATTTATTTTATGTGCATGGGTATTTTTGCCTGAGTGCATGTCTGGTCACCACATACGTGCCTGGTGCCTTCAGGAGCCCGAAGAGGGCACTGGGTCCCTGGGAACTGGAGTTATAGATGTTTGTAAATTTCCATGTGGGTAGATGCTAGGACTTAAACTCAGGTCTTCTTTTTTTTTTTTTTTTTTTTGAAAAGGGGTCCAACCCAGGGCCTTTTTCCCTCCAGCCCCTACCACTTGATTTTAAAAAGTCAACCCCAAATTTCAGGTCTTCTTGAAATGTCAGTCCATGCCCATTGAATTGCCAAGAGAGGGTGTTGAGTCTCAATGTTGCATTTTTTAAAGGCATTTATTTTATTATTTAAGTGCTTATGTATATGTTTAAGTGTATGTGGGAACCGTTGAAGGCCAGGGGAGGGTGTTGGAGTCTCAATGTTGGAGTTACAGGCAGTTTATTTTGTTTGTTTTGTTTTGTTTTTGTTTTTGTCTTTGTTTGGGGGGGGTTGGGTTTTTTGGTTTTTCAAGACAGGGCTTGTCTGTGCAGCCCTAGTTGTCCTGGAATTCACTCTGTAGATCTGGCTGGCCTTAAACTCAGGAGATCCGCCTGCCTCTGCCTCCTGAGTGCTGGGACTAAAGACATGTGCCACTATTTTTTTTTTTTTTTTTTTTTGGTTCGATGAGTTACAGGCAGTTTTGAGCCGCCCAATACCGGGAACTGAATGAATTCCACATCTCTAAAAGAGCAGCAAGTGCTCTTAACTGCTGAGCCATTTCTCCCCAGCCCGATATATATATCGATCGCACCTGGACTATACACTTAAAAGTGTTAAACTGGCAATTTTTTTGTTACATATTTTATCACACATACCGGTTGCTCTCTCGCCTGCCTCCTGGCTCCTCCCCAAACCCACCCCCAAGTTTTACAGCTTAGTTCTACAAACACTAGAGGCATTAACATTCTTACATCACAGGGATGCTATTTGTATAAGTGTCAGAGGGGAGCGGAGGGGAGGGCTTGATCAGAGGCTGAGGTGCAAGTGTAGCAGATGAAGGGCAAACAGAGAGCTTCCTTGTGACAGATAGTAAAAGCCACCTGAAAGGTCTGGGTTCAAAGTTGTACTATACAACCAACCTGGGCTGGAGAGATGGCTCAGCGGTTAAGAGCTCCGACCGCTCTTCCCGAGGTCCTGAGTTCAATTCCCAGCAACCACATGGTGGCCCACAACCATCTGTAATGAGATCTGGTGTGTCTGAAGACAGCTACAGTGTACTTGTATATATTAAATAAATAAATAAATAAATAAATAAATAAATAAATAAATCTTAAAAAAAAAAGGGGGGGGGTTGGGGATTTAGCTCAGTGGTAGAGCGCTTGCCTAGCAAACACAAGGCCCTGGGTTCAGTCCCCAGCTCTGAAAAAAAGAATAAGAAAAAAAAAAAACCAACAACAACCAACCTGCAGGAGGCACAAAGCAAGCCTTCCAGCCCCTCATTCCGATGCCCTGGTCATGCAAAGGCCAAGTTATTTCCCACTCTGGGCATAGGTAGATCCCCAGGTTAAGGTAGGGGCAGAAGCTGGTGTCTGTCCTGGCTCCCTGTAGAGGATTCAGGGAATGTCCCCGGATGGCTCTTTAGCACCAGCACTTCCTGTCAGCCCCCCATGCAGATGGGGGAAGCAGACAGGAAGACCCTAACCCTGAAAACTGGGCCCTGGGCCCTGAAGTAGCAGGAACACAGAGAGGATTCTTATAGCTTTCTTCCCCAGATCAGAGGCCCCAGTCACCTGCCTGCAGCCCCATATCCTGTGGACTACAGCTCCCAGTGGGCACTTCCTGCCCATGGCTCCGTGACTTACTGGCTAAGTATCTGCTCTTGCATCTGCTGTATCCACAGCCTGGGAATACCTGTGTTGACCCTAACTCCCTGGCAGTACAAAGAAAACAGAAGTGCCTAGAACAGTGGATTCTGTAAGAACTCTAAATACTAAGGACAGACTGGCAGTCCACCCCAGGAGGCTCCATGTGCCCCAAGGACTGTTAAGGCTTTGGGGTTGCTATGGGGAACTTGGGGGTACACGCAGAGGAGTCAGAGAAGCCAAAATGGGCTCCAAGCTGGGAGAAGGACCAAGCACTGGCTTCTCACTTCTCTTGTAAATGGGACAAACGTCAATACTTCTGGCCTTACAGAGATGGCTCAAGGGACATCCCTGACACACCTGCCTCTTCTGCAGGGGAAAAAAAAAAAAATCCATGAGTTGTCTTTGGGTCAGGCCTAGGTATCAGGTCAGCCCTGGTCTGTGCCCTGCTGCAAGCACACGGGTGGCAGACCCAGCAGATAGTGGCCCTCCGTGCCACCCCATCTGTACACGGTCTCCCTCATTCATCACACACTCTACCAGGAGAGGTAAGGATAATCCCCTGGGAAGGAAGAGACAGAACCCAGCCACTGTTACCTTAGAGAAGAGCACAGCTGACCCCCATAGGGGTCTTTCCACTGAACTGAGACCTATTACACAGGAGGCTTCACCGGCCACCAACAAGCTCACCAGCCAGCCAGCCTTCACCTGGGGAGCCCAGGGCCCCCTCGCCATATCCAGACCACCAACAAAATTTGGGGCTGGTCTTTCCAAATCCAGCCAGTACATACCCTCTTTCCAGTTAGCCCCATGTCGCCGCACCTGAACCATCTCTCACACCTCTATCTCCTTCCTTCCTCCTTGTATTTGACCGGGATCTACTCTTAACCCAACAGCCACAGGAAACCTGTGAGATCACACATCTCCCAAAGTCCCAGTCCTCTAGTGGCTTCCACAGCAAGCAAATTAAAGTCCCTGGGCTGGAGAGATGGCTCAGAGGTTAAGAGCACTGACTGCTCTTCCAGAGGTCCTGAGTTCAATTCCCAACAACCACATGGTGCCTCACAACCATCTGTAGTGGGATCTGATGCCCTCTTCTGGTGTGTCTGAAGACAGCTACATAAAATAAATACATTTAAAAAAAAAATGTTAAAAGCCGAAGTCCCCACCATGGCCCAGGACACACTCCATCCTTTGTCTCTTTCCCTTTAAAGTCTGCCATATTGGTCCTTGCTGTCCCTGGACACACTAACTTTGTTCCAACTCCAGGACTCCCGCACTGCTGTCCCCTTTCTCCACTCTGGTTTCTACGGAAGCGACCCTGTAGAGGGAACTTTCCAAGACCCTTATTCAAGCTCCACCCCCTCTTTAGCTTTCTTCCTGGTCACAGCTCTTGTTACTTTAACACTGTTGTCTTCTGGGCTTCCTGGCGTTTCCTCAGACTGGAAATGACGCCCTGGGAGGATGGCCTTGCCCACTGCTGCACCCCTGAGAAGCAGTACCAGGAAACGTGTGGATGACTGTTTATGTACTTCTCTCCCCACACGGGTTGGGATGCACAGGGTTACTCGTGCCCAGCCCTCAAGGCAATCATCCTGAAATTGGATCTTGCCCATCCGGCATCCTGCCCTGCTCAGGGCCCAGGGCAGCTCCTCCACGGCCAACAGGGGAGCTGATTTCCCAGGCACCTCAGGAAGGGTGGCTGCCCTGTGGTGATGCAAGGAAATGGGCCTCGGTGAGTTAAAGGTCATGAGTAAGGAGCATTAAGAAGGAGGAGAGGCCCTGGCTCCCTTCTCTAGTTGTGGGGTTTAATACCTGACCCCCATATAACTGAGGGCCGCTCCAAAATAGCACAGCGGGCTCCCCACTTCCTCATTCCAGAACTACTGTCATCTCTGAGGCCAAGCTTTCCTTTTTCATCTAAGTTCTTTTGACCTCAGGACTCCAGGTCAGTGTCACCCTTATGTCACCGCTAGACCTGAGCCTTGGCTGCACGGAGGCAAGCCACAGGTCATCTATTAAGTAAGCTGTTCTAAGGAAGTGTGAGCTCTGCCTGGAACTGGAAAGAGGACCTACCTAAGGGAGCTTGGAGGAATGAGAAATTCCACCTGCGTGGTGTCTGTGCTTAATTAATGACTGATCCCCCTATTCCCTACCATGCGATGCAGGCCAGAGCCGGGCAGATGCACAAGGAAGGCACTGTGCCCAAACCAAAGGTCTGCCTGGCCTGCTGTTTAGGAAGGCTCTGCTTCAGGAAGCTTGTCAGGGACAGCTCTCCTGTTCGGGGACTCCTGCCCTCAGCTAGGGACAGACTGACCTCAGGTTCCCTAGCCACATACCCACAGAGGGCTTGTGAAGGCCTCTGGCCCTGGGGAAGTAGAAGTTGGAAGAGAACAGGGCACAGAGCAGCACTGAGAAGCATGACTGGTTTCCATTTCCCCTTTCCTTGGGGGTTAAATAGGAAGAGGAGAGTCATCGGGCTAGCATAGGAACCAGACACTCCTTCCTAGACTCCATTCTGACCACAAAGAAAAAGCCCACCACCTGTCAGGTTTGCTCAGATCCCTCCCCTCCCCTGCCCTTCTAGAATGTTCTTAGCTCAGTGACTCTTGACCTCTGGCCCCCTCAGGGCCTGGTGAATGAGACTCCACTCCATTCTCCAGTGACCCTGGGTAAGAATGTTCTACTGAGGCTGAGGAAAGTTCCCAGAGTCACTCTGGAAAGGGCCAGCACCTCAGAGAGCTGTGAGCTCTCTCATGAAAAGGCCTGGGTGCACAGGCTCCTCCCAGGCCCGGGCCAGACAAAAGCCTACATTTGCCTCACTGCGGCCAGAAAACATTCAGAGGAACACACAACTAACAAAATGGCATGCTATCCATTGTCCTCTGTCCCACTGATGTGCCAGCTGCTCTCGAGGATGCTGGGACAGAGACAGTGCCTGGGACATGGCTGTGCATCTGAAATTAAGCTACAGGTCTTTAAATCTCTACTGGGTGACCTGAACCGACCTCCCCCAAGGCTCAGCTTCCTCACCTGCGGAAAGGAGGCAAAAAGCACTCGCACTCAACGGGATGAGCAGGAGCCATTTAGTCACAGGATTTCTGGTCTGAACCCGCACTGCAATCTTCCAGTGAGCCTAGGCGTGTGAGAACTCAGCTAACAGCAGGACACAGGAGAAGCTGCAGTGTGACAGACTCTGACTTGGTCCATTGGTGTCACCAGGTGTAGCGAGGAAGACTGATATAAATCTACGATGGCCTGATGTAAAATGTATAAACAAGGGCCCATGTCTCCCAGAGAAAGAAGCATCAGGGGCTGGAGAGATGGCTCAGCGGTTAAGAGCACCCGACTGCTCTTCCAGAGGTCATGAGTTCAATTCCCAGCAACCACATGGTGGCTCACAACCATCTGTAAAGAGATCTGATGCCTTCTTCTGGTGTGTCTGAAGACAGCTACAGTGTACTTATATATATATAAATAAATAAATCTTTAAAAAAAAAAAAAAAAAAGTCTGGGCAAGGGAGGAAGAGGGTGGATGGGACTTTCTGACCCAGGACAATGAAGGGAGGAAAGGGGAATGGGCAATGGACTGAATGGAAAGAAACGTCCATGGTCAAGAGCAAATGTTCTACTACTGATCCACATCTCCGGCTAACCCTAACCCCGCCCTACCCCACTGCCTTTGGTTTCAAGACAGGGAGGGTTTCTCTTTGTAACCCTGGCCATCCTGTAACTCTGTAGACCAGGTTAGACCCACCTACCTCTGCCTCCTGAGGGCTGAGACGAAAGGCGGGTGCCACCTGTGTACCAGGCTATTTGTTTGTTTATTTGTTTGTTTTGGTTTGCTTTTTCTTTTCTTTTTTTTTCTTTGGCAGTGTTGGAAACAAACCCCAAAAGGCTGGGTCTTTTTCATTCCTGAGTCTTTACTCAGAAGATCCAGAGCCTGTTCCCAGTGAGTCCAGGGATTTCACTTAGAATGAGAAGCGAGCCATAACAATCATTCTCAAGCAGCTTGTGAAATTAAGTCATAACCTAGAGTGCTCTTACACAAGACACGTGAACCAACGTTTACCAGGCACTCACAGGCCTGGCAGTTTTCTGCACACTCTACAGTACTTCATTTGTCCTCACACTTCTACCAGGTTAGGCACATTACTGTCTCCATCTTCCAAACGAGGAAAGGAAGATACTGACTTCATCAAGGTCTCAAAACAATACCACAACTCAAGAAGGCTGGTGCATGGGTCTATATCTCAGCTACGATGCCAAGGGTGTTCAGAGGACACAGAGGGGCAGGGCGGCCAACCTCTGGGGTTGACGAGGGTGGTGGGGAGACGGTGCTGTCTGAGCAGGACACTGAAGGATAAGTCAGCAGGAGGCCCAGCAGATCAGAGAGGAGAGAGGTGCTGAGGTATACAAAGGCATGGAGACAATTAGAATCCTTTGTGCAAGGCCCATCTTATAGTAAACGTGAGCACAGAGAGCTCTCCTCAATTGCTTCCCCACAGGCAAAGGGAAGCAAGTGACATCATCAGACTCGTGATCTAAAAGTTTGCAGGAGACTTGCCTCCAAGCAGTTAGGACTAGTTGCTGGAAATGGTGAGAGAGACATCAACAAGGGTGGTGACAGAGAAGGTATAGTTAGCTATACTAGCGCCTCTGAGGAAACTGGGTAAAGGATGGTAAGGCAATTCCGGAGCTTTTCCCCTGGATAAGACAAGAGCAGAAGAATACACTTACAGAGAAAAGATCAGCTCAGGCTTGAGACATGTGAACTCCTCCTGAAGTGGAGGTATCCCATAGGCATAATTGACAAACAGCGAATTTGGAACCCCAGGAAGGGGATGTGCTTATATCATCAATCTGGATATTCAGTGGACTCGGACCTGATGCTAACAACAGTGGAAGAGGCCATCCACGATCAGTGTACAGAGAGGTGGGTTGGGCCAGAGAGAATGTGAGAATGTAAGGCAGTACTTCTGACCTCTTGTCAGAGACGTAAGAGGAAAAATCAGGAACTATTGGGGAGTCAAAAGGTGGAAGCATGTCAGGAATGAGAGCCAACAGTAGCAGGCACTTCTGAGAAAGTTTAAAGGGCCTTTCCGGTATCATTGGGAAGTTATGCGTGGCTGTTTCCAACGGAAGTTGTGAGAAAACAGCGGGTGGCAGAAAGGCTACTAGTATGGTTTTTTTTTTTTTCCCCTGACTCTGACCCCTTCCCACACCCAATCCTGCCCCATAATACTCAGATACTGACTCCTTGCCTCTCCTCTTACTATAAAGAAAGCTTAGGAAAGCGACCGCAGACGTCCTCCAGAACCTCTTGGGTAAGGACCAAGACACCCCACTCCCCAAGCCTGTGCGTGCAGCAGTGAGTGGAGAGGAAGGGGGCGGAACCCGGAGCGCGAGGGGTGTGGGAAGGGACGGACCTAACCAAAACGGACACCGGGCAGGGAAGCGGGATTAATCGGGTAGAGACAGCTCTCGTACCACCACCCGGTCCCGGCGACCGCTGCAGGACCCACCTGCTTCATGTCACCACAGCCCCCACTCTTCCTGCTTCAGTCGCAGTCCCGCTCCACGACCAGGCAACTCTTCGGAGCGGAAGGAGATCTCCCAGCGGTGCTACTTCCGCCGCTGAGCCCGCCTCCCCCCGAGCCCGCCCCCAAAGCAAACCGGGATTCGTGTGATCCTGAAGCTCCCCGCCCTAGTCCGCCTCCCCTCCACCCGGAGCCTCTGAGACTAGGTCCGTCCGGAAGTCGAGCTGCCACCAAAGTTAGACTGTGTAGGGTAGTGTAGGAACACGAGAAAGGACTCCAGGGTGTCATGATTATTAGACCATACAGGCCTGGCACTGTGAAGTAAATGGGAACTGTATGAGGGCCGACCTGTGAGCACAAAAAACCCTTGGAGTTTTCCATTTTTTTTTTTTTTGGTTTTTTTTTTCGGAGCTGGGGACCGAACCCAGGGCCTTGCGCTTCCTAGGCAAGCGCTCTACCACTGAGCTAAATCCCCAACCCCGTAAATCCATTTTTTTTGTTTTTGAGTCTTAGGTTGGCCTCGAACTCGGGATTCTTTTTCCTCAGCCTTTCAAGTGCTGAGATTACAGATGTGCCCCACCACATCCATCACACGCTTTTAAAGGACCTTTGTTCTCCCTTGGCTTTTAGCCATCTCCCTCAGGAGCTAGTATGTCTGTCATGCTTAAAGCCTGCAGGAAAGTCTCCTGGGAAAACCTAGACACAAGGGTCAAGATCCTGACCCTAAGATAACCACCATTTTCCCTGTCAGAACATACCATTACTTCCTGGTCTCTCCTACCTCCCCTGAAAGAGGAGTCTCAGGACAATTATTTACAAAGATTTATTACAGCATAGGAGGGGGTCAGGCCTGGAGTCAGGGGAGAAGGGGAAGGGAACCAAGTTGCTGGAGGACAAGGAGAACCAGGCCCCCCGGCACGGTGTGGTCCCTCTAAGGACATATAGTAAGTGCATTCCTGGCACCAAAGCACAAACGAAACGCAGCAAGCAGTCTGCCAGTCCATCTTGCAGGCACCCAGCAGGAACAGGACAATAAGGGAAGACATCCAGAATGTTGAGGCTCTGCAAAAGAATGCTTGAGACCTGGGTCCTGGTTGAAGTCTATGAGAGCGTTGGGGACTCAAAGCCCCCCATAGGAAGATGGAGGAGATCTCAGGATACCTGTAGGCTCTCAGTACCTGCTTTCCCCAGACCTCAGATCTCTCCCAGGGGAGAGAGTCTGGAGAGAAGACTTGTGAAGGGTGAATATTTGTTTATGGCCTTCTGGGGTTTCCAGTGTGGGTGCTTGCACCTCCCCCCTCCCACCGGGTAAACAGAAGAATGACTGGCAGGGAAAGGCATTGGGGACTCTGGGCTTCAGCCAAAGCAAACACAGACCAGCCTTAGTCTTCTAAAAGTCAGAAGCCGCAGCCCGAGCAGGTGAAAGACAGGGTACAAAGGAGGGTGGGGACAGAGTGGGTTTCTGGGGAGCACTTCCTTCTGGGAGATACAGGGCTCTGAGCTTAAGTGCCAGACTCAGGGGGGGGTAGGGTGCTGAGGCTCCTCTCCCGGCTCTGAAAGACAAGTAAAGAGGACTCAAGGCCAGGCTCGGCCCAGAGGTTTCTCTCCACCTCCCCAGCCCACATTCCGAAGCTCACCACTTTGTGTTGCTCTGCCTTCCCCTTGGTCCTCAGAGTTTCCATCTCTCTGGGGCTCATCCAGAGGAGGCGGGCGCTCCCAGGGCCCCTCCAGACCCTGGCCACAAGTAAGCTTCTGCCCCGCTGGAAGAGAGGGCATACATACATAGACTTGAGTGCCCCTCTGTGGTGTCTGATGGCTTGAAGTTGAGCTTCTGAGACAACCATCGCTGCCCAGTGGGCAGAACACTCACCCGGACAACTGTCCCTATGACTGTAACTTAGGTCATGGGCACTTTTCTAAAGGAAATATTATGTAAGAAGATCTGTATAGGTTACCTTAGATAATACCTTCTGGGAAGCTGGGTGTGGAAGCTTATGCCAGTAATGCAGCAATCAGGAGGCTGAAGCAGGAGGATTGCTTTGGGTTCAAGGTCAGCCTGAGATGCATCGTTAAGATTCAGGCCAACCTGGATTGCAGGATGAGACCCTGTCCTCTCAAGAGACCCAGAACCGGTCCCCAGAGTTATTCCTTGAGGTCCAGTCATGTGACTCAGGGCCCCCTTCTCCTTCCTGAGGGAGCAGCTTTTTTGTCAAATTTCCACAGGTTCCAGGGGGGGGGGTCTCAGAAGGAGCTCACTCAGCTCTCCCAGCTCTCTGACACCCTCGCAGTCAGAGATGCAGAAAGGAGACCCAAGCCTTCTTGTCTGGGCCCAAGAGCTGAACGAGAGCTGGAGACGGCTTGTCACCCCCCCCCTCAAAAAAAAAAAAAAAAAAAAAACAGGTCCAAAAAGTTTAACATGCACCAGGCTAGATGATGCACAGCCTTTTGTGGACAGGCACAGAAGATACAACCGTGGGAGGGGTGAGGTCTTTCTGCCTAGTTGTCTGGTGTTGGGGTCTTCTGTGGGTTTCTTTCTGGCTCTGCAGCCTTCTGTGTAGATTCTAGGTGCCTTATCACCAGGATGCTGAGGTTAAAACACAGGTGCAGACCAGACCGGTTCTTAAATCCTCAATTCTACATCTGGACACTAGAGGGCACTCTCCCACCCCATCCTAGGAGGGAAAAGACACGGGCAAAGGTCCTGGAGAGGGCAAACCAGCCAGCCTCCTTCAGCACGGCATGAGTGCATGCTAGGTTCAGAAACGGATGAAAGGGAATGTTGGGCTTTCTATCTCTGAATTTCCTCACAATTCGCTTCCATGGATAGAAAGTTCCTTTTTGGGTCTGTCCTCCGTTCGTTGTTCCACGCCTGGCCTTAATTTTGAGAAAGGGATGAACAGTGGGGAAAACCTAATCAGGTGAAGGGTTAACCAAGACAAAGGGATGCCAGGTCCCAGAAGCTGGCCATAGGAGGACATCACCGGATTCTTCTGGAAGAGCCACGCTTGACCCACCGTAACAGAAACCACAGACCAGAGCCCCTCCAGCTTACCAGTCCCCCTGCTGCCTTTCAGGACCTCTGCCTGGCTGTCTTCTTCTTCGTCCTCCTCTTCATCCTCGTCCTCATCCTCTTCATCATCCTCTTGTGGATACCCCAGCTCCCGAAGCTCCCCTAACTCGTCCTCTTCCTCCGAGGCCTGGTTCTCACTCAGGTTGCTGATGGTCTGCAGGTGGGACTCGGCGATGCGTTGCACAGCTGGTGGGGGAGATCCGGGAGGCAAGGGTCAGTCAAGATGAAGGGGCAGCTCATGCATGCAACTGAGGCAGAGGTTGGGCCCTGAGAGGCCCAAGCTCAGTGGTAAAAAGGCCACAACCCACTCCACATCAATCCAAGGTGGGAGTCACAGAGCATACGCTTTAATCATATTAGCTCTTAAGCTGTTCCAAGATGCTGCCCTCCCCCTAAGACTGGCACCAGAAAACTCGCCTGCACCACAGGGCCCCCGGCTGGGCGAGACCAGGCCAGCACAACAGCTTAGCGTTCTCTGGCCAGGGGGCTTCCAGAGCCAGGCATGCAGTACCGGAAAGTGTTTACAGTGTTTAACCCCAGGCGGAAGGTGTCAGGCCTATAGGTCAGAGCTCTTTTTCCTGACGCCGTTCACGATGATCCGTGTTGCTGTGCCTCCCTTCCCAAAACTGCCCAGCATTGGACACCAATCTGCACCTCTTCCCCGGACTCCCGAAGCAGAAGCAGTCCTGAGCCTGAGGTCACAGCACTCTGCAGCCGGTGAAGCCCTTGCTGGGCAAGTAGACTGTTCACATGCAGTCCTCACAGTCTTGACCCATATCCCTAATCTCCCAGCTCCCTCTGCGGTGACCCAGAAAGCAGCAACACCCCACCACCACCACCACCACGAAGACCTGCTCAGACGCAGCCGAGGAAAGGAACAGTGTAGGCGGCTTCCCAAAGACGAAAGGCGGGGAGGGAAGAGGGATGGGCTGTGGGCTGGGGGTTCAGGAATTGTCAAGGTTTGAAGGAACATTATTGGGTTAAGACCGGGGTGGAGGGACAGGGGAATGTAGCATTTACAGGGCCCCGAGTTTTGCTTTCTAGCAGAAGCCTGTAATCACAGCACCCATAAAGTAGAGACAAGAAGACCAGGAATGTATATGCAGCCTCAGCTACATAGTGAGTTCTAATCTAGCCTGGGCTACATAAACAACCCCCTCAAACAAAACTAAACCAGAGACTAGAGCAGGGTCAGCAAGGGGCCGGGGACTATCAGGATTTTAGAGTAGGCGAGACATTAGGTCCACTGTCCCCAGCTAGCCGACTAGACACTTTGCAGTGGCCAGTAGTTCTGGGCTACTTAATCCGAAAGCGGCCCCTCCCCTTAGCAGCCCAGGGGGTAGCTGAAAACCTCATGTGCAGCAAGCAGGGCCACGCACTCCTGCCAACTCAGGGACAGGCACAGAGGGTGCATTGTGTGTGCTCAATGCCCCGCCCTGCCCCAGCTCCCAATCTACCTCTTCCCACCGCCTGTGGGTAAGCTACCCAGGCAATAAAATCTCAATAAATTGCCCTGCCCCGGCCTTGGGGACCTGGCAAAGTTTCACCTTGAGCCAATCCAGAGAGCTCTGACCTGACCTCAAAGCACCCCCCACCCCTCCGCTCCTCTGAGGCTTAGCGCTGTCCACCCTTCCTGGAGGGCTCTTGAATCCTGCCCTACAAAACCCAAGCCAGACACTTGCCCTTACCCAGAAAGGGCTAAGCTTGCCAAACAGAACCATCTCGGTGCAGAAGGGCCTCTGGGCTGTGGGAGAGGCAGTAGCAGGCAGGCAATCGGGGGAGGAGAGTTATTCAGTTCGTGATCCAAGGTGCTGGCAGGTGTGTACAGCGCCTCTGCTGCCCCCACTCCACCCCCCCACCTTCCCCCACCCCCCGTGAGCTTCTGTTTGCTTTTCTCAGTCTCTTATGCCTCGCTGGGCCTTCAAGAGTCTTTCCCTACAACACTGTCTCCTCTCACCTCTCCATGTCTGGGACCCTAAAATCCCCCTACTCCAAGTCTTCCTTTTTAAAATTCAAGAACTCTGTAAGATGTTGGTGACAGCACATGCCTTTAAGCCCAGCACTTGGGAGGCAAAGGCAGGGAGATCTCAAGAGTTTGAAGCCAGCCAGGGGTATAGAGTGAGTTCCTGGACAGCCAGGGTTACACAGAGAAACCCTATCTCGGAAAAATAAAACAGATTCAAGAACCCCAGTCCAGCCCTCTCCTGACTCCTTCCCACATCCCTGTGTCTCTCTACCCAGATGTTATAGATACAGCCCCGAGAGGCTGGAGTAGACAGATCTTTGGTCAACTATTGGTACATAAGAAATTTCCTGGCCCTAAACAATGACCTCAGTCTACTCCCTAAGTGTAGGACAAAGCCAGGGAGGGCTGAACGGGAAGTGTAGCTCAGCGTTATAGTTTGTGTTTAGTGTGTTAAGAGTGCCTCCCCTAAAGGACACGGGATGGGGTCCCCTCATATTCACCCAGCCTAGACAGGAGAAGACGCAGATCGTCTTAAGACGGAGTCTCATTAATGTATCTGGAGTTTGCCTCAGACTCATTGGGCATGACCTCAAACTTCCGATCCTCCTGGCTCTACGAGAGTGCTAGGCTTATAGGCACGTCAGCACACTTGGCTTATGTGGTGCCTGCACTGGAAGCCAGGGTCTCAGGCAAGCTGTGCACACATTCTATACCCCAGTCTCCAGGCCAAGTTCTTGTACTCCTTGGGAATATGCCACTTTCTTCACGCCTGCTTTGAACCCTCTACAGGTCCTCCAGGAAGTCCTTGCACGCTGCCACTCTCTGTAGCTTCCTTCCTTCATGTCCCTGCCTTGGGAGAAGGAAAACACCAACTCCCCTCTCCCGTCCTCCCCGCCTCTCTCCTCTGCTCCCAGGCCTGGCAGGCAGGCTGACTGGTGCTCCTGTTGACCTTGGCGCTGAGAAGCCACACTAAACCCACCCACCTGGGGGAGCTCTCAGCCTTCCACCCCCAGGAGAAGGGGCAGGCCGGGCAGGAAAGGCCCCGGTGGAAGGGGCAGGCCACTGGCACCCAGGTAGGAAGAGGCCCTTGGCTCTCACGTGCACCTGCCCTTCCTTCAGGTATGTCTCCCACAGCTCCCTGGCCAGAAACCAGGTCTCCAGGTCTCCAGCTCTCCCTAAAACCTGGCTTCACACCGCCAGCCCCTCTGTGCACCCCGTTTTTTTTTTAACCTGTCTTTTCTGGCCTGTTGATTCCATAAGCCTTAGCACTGTCCCTCCTGCCAACTCTCCCTGACACCTAGAGGTAAAGGGTCCCAGAGGCCAGGGACAGAATCACTCATCTTTCGTTACTATGACAGACACGGTCGTGCTGCGTTGCCCCAGCTGACCTGGCATTCACCATGCGACCCAGGCTGATCTCTTGTCCATACCAACCTTCCTGCCTCTGCCTCCTAAGTGCAGGGCTTAGAGGTCTGAACCGTCAGGCGTCGTCTTTGTTTTGTTTTTGTTTTCGGGTATTTTCATTTTGTTTTGTCGGGACTGGGACTCACTGTGCAACTCTGGATGGCCTGGCCTTCTCTCTATAGACCATCTTGGCCTTGAACTCACAAAAACCAGCCTGCCTCTGTCTCCGAAACGCTGAGCTAACAGACCTCTGCACCACCATCCTGACTTATCTAAAATCGACCTTAGGGGTGTAACCCAGGGCATGTCAACCGGATGCTCTACCACTGAGCTACCCCATGAGCCTCCGAATCTTCCTCATCTTATTTCGCCCATTGCCTGCCGGGGAGACCTGGCGATATGAGACAGGAATGACACCTTTTAGCCCAGACAGAAAAGTGGGTGCAGGATGCAGGAACCCAGGATGCGGACCTGGAGCCTTGGAGCCTGAAGGGAAGGCAGGCGGCAAGCAAGGCCCAGCAGAGATACCCTCAGAGTCTCTCACCTCAATGTTTATTGTCCTGGGGGGCCTAGCCAGCTCTCCCTTTTAATCCTCAACCTACTCACTGTTAAGACCCTAGCTGCTCTTTCCCTGCCTTTGGGAGCCTAAGAAGGAACTATTCTCCCAGGTCAGGCACAGAGTTGGTGGCAGTCCTTCCCAGCTGACAGTGCCTCTTCCTCCCCCACGTGCAGGGCTCCAGGATTCCACAAGACAGATGGAGGGGTGGGGTTAGTACCTTTCAGTGATGGGGGAGTGTAGCCACAGGGGTTGGGTCTCTTCGACTTTGGGTGGTGCCCCTCTCCTGAGGTTCTCTGCAGGGAAGAAGCAGTTGAAACAGGCTCCCCCAGATACCCTCCCCTATCCCCTCCCTCCAGTGGGACAACTGACTTGGACAGCTGACAGAGTTCAGGACACTTAGGACACCTAGGCCAAGCCCCACCCCCATTAGCAGAAGCCTGACTTAGAGCAGGACCCCGGGGTCGTGGACAACCCACCCCGCCCCACTAAGAGAGAGGGTGACACCAGAACAGGACCTCCAGCAATTGATATGCTAACATGTCCTGTGGCGGCCTAGACACCAGTCTACCCCCCACCCCCCAAATGGGTGTCCTTCCAGCTGCCTCAGGAAACTCACCTGGTGCGGAGAGGACTCCTCCTCTGAGAGAGGCCATCAGGCATACACCAACCACGAACGATGACGAAAGAGAAAAAGGATCAGGTTACTTTCCCCAAAGCCTCAGTTTTTGGGACAGCAAAAGTGTGCCCTTCCCTCCTGGTGCCAAGAGAATAAACCAACCCGTGTTGGCCTTCCAGGCCACCAGTCTCCAGCCTGTCCCTCTCTCTGAGGGCCCCAGACTTGGGGTAGGGGGCAGGGAATGGGCCCTACCTGGCGAGGAATGCTCTGAGACCCGGAACAGCAAGGCAGGGGTTGGCCTCCGGCGCCGGATCTAGGGAGATGGGGGAAGGAAAGACAGGATAAACACCTCGTGGGGCACCTCACCATCACACTCAGCCAGCTGGAAGCTGGGCTTTGGAGCCCTCAGGGAGTCTGTGAACCAAAGGCCGCCAGAGCTCACCCTGCTTTCAATCTCTTTATTTCACAGGGATGAAAAGTCCGGGGCTCAGAGAGGTTCAGCAAAGTGCTCAAGGTCACACAGCACACTGGGTCCAAAGGACATCCTCGGACTCCTAGTCCAGATGGCCACACTCCACAGTTACTACAGAACTTGCTCTAGACAGCAAAGCTGGTCTAGACACTTCAGCCAGCTTGAGCACTCCAAGGGAGCTACCGACCGGCCCTACCCGCCAAAGGTCAGCTCAAGGGCCTCAGAGCAGCTGGACTCAGCTGAGGAAGAAGTGTGAACCCCATACTTCCGGGCATCACCACCACCCCCTCTTCCCTGCGGCTCCAGACACTCGGGAGTCTGCTGGGGTCTCTGGGTCTGGGCCTTGCTGACACAGTCTTTCTCAAGCTGTGGGATTTATCACCCAGTTCTCACAAAAAATAATGTAAAATTGTCCTCCTTGCCGTTGCCCCACCCCTAGCTTAGCAATCAGACCAACTGATTAGCAGTTAATTAGGTCCCCTCGGAGCTCCAGGGGAATGGAGAGAGGGCCAGGTAATTGAAGTTGAAACAATTGCTGCCAAGGGCTGCTTTAGGCCTAGGCTTCCACTCACCCCAACAAAACACCCCAAGAAGGGCTTTGCTGGGTTTTTACTGCCCTCTCTATTCAGAGCCATTGGCATCTCAGCAACAAGTGTCCTTGCTAGGTCGAGGAGAACAGACCTCTCTCTCCACCACTCTCCCTCATATCTCTGTAGGTCTCCCAACCCTCTAGGAACACATGGCAGTTCACTCCCTGGGGTTGCAGCTCTAGGTCCTGATAGCAGAGAGTATCCAGAACAGCGTTCCGGGGACCCCGGACCAGACCTATAGGGTGAAACTGTGGTCCTCGAGACCATGAGTGGTTGAAGTGACAGCCTCAGACGCCAGAGCTGTTTGTGTCCATGGGGTGCCACTAGGGTGATGTGGTCCCCGTGGGAAAACGTCTAGCTTAGCGGGGGCTATGTAAGAGCCAAAAGGGCAGCTCCAGGAGTGAGCGGATTGTCTCCCCGGACTCTCACTGGAGAAATTCTCCCGCCCAAGATCGGCTCAAAGGTCCGGGGAAAAGTTGCTAGGAGTCTCCAGCGAACTTCGCGTCCTGTGGGGCGTCCCGCTTTAGCCCAGGCTGGGTCCAACATTGGACAGGCCGGACTGTGCTGGGGTGGGTGTGGGGGATGTATGCTGGGGGTGACACGTGGATGGGGCGCGGCCCCCTTACCATCTCCACCTGTCGGGGGTCGAGCTGGCTCGGGGGCGCGGGCACAGAGAACTGGATCTTCTTGCGGTCCTTGGGGTCCATGGCAGGCGGCTGCGCGCTCCTGGGGTGTCTGGTAGAGCTCTGCTCCGCTGGCCGGTGCTGCGGGTGGCGCGTGCTGCGCGGAGGAGGAGGAGCACTGTCCCCGCACCCAGGAAAATCCCGCGCTCTACGAGGAGAACGCGCGCGCGCCCCGGGAGGGCTGGGCAGCGGGGCTCACCTGCGGCACCCGGCTCAGCGTCCCCAGGCCAGGGCTCAGGGTCCCCGCGCCTTGGCTGCGCGCTACTGCTTTGGGGCGCGGGGCTCTGGCTCCCCGCCTGAGCTCTCCCCGGGCCTCGGCGGACTGCCCTCGACCTCGCTCCACCAGCTTCTGTCTATCCCCTCCCTCCTCTGCCTTCTTCTCCGCGCCTCTGTCGCTACTGGCTGCACCTCACGGGTCCCAACCTGGGGTCCCAGCCGGTCCTCTCTGCCAGGGACTGGCGCCCAGGCGTTCGGAGGGAGGGCTTAGGGGAAATCGGCCAATGAGCATCGAGAAGCGTGCTCTCCCTGGGCTGGGAGGAGGGTGCGGAGTGCGAGCTAGGGCTAGGGGAGCGGCCCGGGGGCCCCCTGCCGTCTCCCCAGAACTCGGCGTTGCATTATTGATGGAGTCCAGCCGTGACGCTAAAGGGAGAGGGTAGGGGCAGCTGGAGCCCGGAGTCTGGCCTTAACCACTTCGGGCCCCCGGGACGTGGAGTTTTAAAGGAGGCTCGTGAGGTCGAGAAGAGAGTGCCAGCATGTCACGCTGTGAATGGGGGTGTCCTAGAAAGCGAGTGTGAGAGAGGTGTGCGTGGGAGGACACCTGTCAGTCATCGTGGTAGGGAGTATGTGCAAGTGAACGCCAGAGGCCTGGAGTGCTGCAGCTGAGGAGGGTGGGGGTCGGTGTGGTGTGAGTGTGTGAGTCTATGTAAGTGTGTCAGAGTGTCAAAGAAGCGGGTGTGAGTGGCAGAGTGTGGGAGGACTGCGTGTGTGCGGGGGAGGGTGTGGGTGTGGAGGAGGATGTCAGAGACTGTCAAGGTGATGGGCAGGCGGGTGCCAGCTCGGGGTGGGGTGGGGGGGTGGGGGGTATACAGGAGAGGGGCTTGAGGCTGAGAATGTGAGAGCAAGTTCCCTAAGGGAGGGGGGGAATGAGTCCCTGCCACAATGTACCCAGCATTCACGTGTCTCTTGCCTTTTCTCCGCATCTACTGGGGGAGGGGATAGAACCAGCCCAAGGGCAGGGTTGGGGGGCTGCCTTCCCCAGTACACGTGCCATCACATGTGTGGGCTTGGTGCGTTGGGGAACAGAGCTGGGGGAGAGGGGTGTGTGTGTGTGTGTGTGTGTGTGTGTGTGTGTGTGTGTGTGTGTGATATGATTCTGAGGTGCCAGTCTCTTCTACAGAAGTCTGTGTGTGTGTGTGTGTGTGTGTGTGTGTGTGTGTGTGTGTGTGTGTTTTGGGGAGAGGGGCTACTTTCTGGGTTAAGTACCCTTGTTTATCTGTCCAAGCCCTTGAGTCCCTGTAGGAGCTGGCACTCCCCTCTGGGGGCTGGCAAGAAGGACTGAGTGCCTTCCGTAGTGCCCAGAAGGGGCGTGTGTGGACCTGTGCCTGTGTGTGCCCTCCTGGGGTTCTGTTTGTGTTGGCTGTCCTCTCTTCTGGTCACTCTTAGGCCAGGAACAGCAGGAGCCGTCCCCACCACACCCCTAACTCTACCAGCAACTTTTCCACTCCCAGACCAGCGCTCTGGCTCCAGGGGTGGACAGAGAGGCCAATCCAATGGAGTCTTATGGAAATGAGGTCAGGGGGCATTGAGAGAGAGAGAGAGAGAGAGAGAGAGAGAGAGAGAGAGAGAGAGAGAGGCCAAGCTTTGCTCTTGGGAATAAGATGTTCCGGTGGCCAGGCTCCACATCCTCCAGCCTAGGCCTGGCCACAACTTGTTGACTTACATATTTTCTGGGAAACAGCTCATGATAGGTTGCTGTCCCTGGGACATGGGCATCTCTGCCAGTCCCTAGCTTGGCCCAGGACCCCTCTTCCAGATGGGGTGTGGTGAGGAATGGCAAAGCCCAGCTTGTCCGTGTGTTGGGAAGACAGAGACATAGCTAGGCAGTCGCTGGGCAGCCTTCAGGTTAAAGTGGGGTAAGAGACTGGAGTTCCCCCTGCTGGGGTGTGTGAGGAAGGGTGTGTGGTGGATAGAAGGGGCAGGGGACAGGGATGAGGCTGTGCCCCCCTGGGGTACCTCAGTGCCCACTGGAAACTCCTGGCAACACACTGGTTAGGCCTGAACAACCATGAAGGATTCTCCTTGTGGTGCTAAGGAGACAGGAGCACAATTTATTCCCAAAAGATGGACTTTTGGGGACAGTGGGTGATCGTCAGTTCTTCGTCCAGCTCTGTCTGGGTGTAATGCCTCTGACTCTTCAACCCTGGAGTCACGAAAGGGAGGGAAGGAGACAGAGGACTGTCTGAGGGAAAGGAACACAGAGCTAGGAGGGACAGAGGAACCGGGGGTGGGGGTCGTCATGGAGAGAGCAAAAGGAAGAGGACCCATGTGAGAGATGAGGAGACAAAGGGAAGTGGAGGGGACAATGCCTTATGACAGAAAGGCAGGAGACAGAGATGGAGAGAGAGTAAAAATAGCTCCACATTAAGATAATTGCAGCTCACAGCTCTGCCCTCCGTTAGGAATTAAATGAGGTTTTATTACTTTGATTTTTCTCTCCTGGATCCTACGCGACTTCTCAGGAACTTGGGGAAAAGTTTTTGCGGTGGGCGGCCAGGTGGCGGAGGCTGCGTGGGAGACAGGGAGGAAGGGAACAGGGAACTGGGGAGGGAGGGCCAGGGGCAAGGAGTGGGTAGAGGCTGGTGGGGGTGGCAGAGCCTAGCAAGAGGTAGGGGAGGGGGGCTGGACAAACTGGTGGGAGGGCTGAGAAGCCAGCGTGACTCCCATTCACTCGGACTTGGAATTAATCATATGCAAATGAGATGTAAAAATAATATACCACTCCTGGGTTATTATGCATGAGTTAGAAGAACAGGCAGCTAAGTCCAAAGAACAATTTCAAGACCTTGTTTGACTTAATTCCTGCTCGCTTGGACTGACAAGGTCGTATAGTGGTGTGACTGACTGTTCCCTCACCGGGTCTGAGTACATTGCTTTGAGGCAACGTGTTTTCTGATGTTTACTTTTTCTTCTTGACCAGTCCCTGCCATGCAAGAGCCACTACATCCTCCTTCTCTGGAAGACGACTCTGGGAAGGTGCTGTGAGGTCTTTGCCCTCCTTTGCGGAGGTGAAAAAGTACACCTCCCTCAATCCAAGTACATAAATTCACATGAAGGCGGGCGCGGGTGGGGGTGGGGGAGGTCAGCCAGCCCTGGATGGGAATCTCATGTCCGGAACTTACTGCGTGAACTTAGACAGTTTCTTTGTGCCTCCTCGCTTCTGTATATTTCAAAGCCCACCTTGTACAATGACTGTGACGATTCCACGGGATCAAAATTTAAGCCCCAGAGCCGTTCGGGATTCCAGGTAGTCTTCAACGGTTTGGTCTTCCTTCGCCGCTTAAGAGATGAAGTTTTGTGAACGGCCAGCAGGTGGCGGAATCGGCCAGGGTTCGGGCTGCAGCACCGCTGGCTGGCAATGTGGGTCTGCAGTTAGGCATCAAGCTGGTGACCTTGGCACCACTGAGCAGAGCTGGAACTGGAAGGAGCAGCATGTGGCAGCTGAAAGGGAGGCCCCAGGAAGTCTTGGAAGCAGCCTTAGAGGAGCTGGGGAAAGCTAGCTGGGTGCACAGGGCCATCTTTGCCTGCCACGAAGGGGAAAGAGCGATTAGGGAAGGGGATAGAGAGAACAATTCAAAGCAAAAAAGAGGGCAAGGGCATTCTTGGCCAATACGGCGGTAAACGGTCATCTGAGACTTATTCATCTTCTTATCTAGCATCTTTTCACGATTCGGTATAATCCTATCGGAATCTGTGTGTTTAAAAAAAAACTTTACAAACACAGAATGTGACAGCGTTGAGCAGCCATTGCTCCATTGCGATGGAGTTCTGAACTATGCCTAAAGATTTGTTTGTTTTTATTTATGTGTGTGTTTTTGCTTACGTGTGCAGAGCCACAAAAGGGTGACTGAACCCCGGGAGATAGAGTCGTAAGCTGGCATCTGGCATTCTGAGAACCAAACTCTGGCCCCTCTGGAAGAACAGCAAGTGGATTTTTTGTTGGTGGTGGTTTGGTTTGGTTGGTTTAGGTGTTCTCTGTGCAGCCTTGGTTGTACTGGAACTTGCTCTGTAGACCAGGTTGGTCTTGAACTCACAGAGCTCTGCCCACCTCTGCCTCCTGAGTGCTGGGATTAATCCATGTGCTACCATGGCCGACTCATGAATAACAAGTGTTTAAAACTTCTGAGCCATCTCTCTAGTCCTGATTCTTATTTTGAGACAGGGTCTCCCTTTATAGCCTTGGTTGGCTGGAGACTCATTATGTAGACCAGGCTAGCCTTAAACTCACAGAGATTCTCTTGCCCTTTGCTTCCCAAGTGCTGGGTTTTGTCATGAGCCACAATGCCCAGATGAAAAGTCTACATAGCATGTGGCCATCACCATACTGGCGGCGGCGGGGAAGGGGGATCTCTTGCTCTGTCTAGCTCAATCTCCCCCTCTACTGGTTCTATGTGAATCAAAGCTCCTTTTTAAAGGTTTATTGTAAGTGTGTGAGTGTCTTGCCTGCTTGGGAACCACTGCATGCAATGCCAGAGGAGGGCGATGGATCTCCTGGAAATCAAGCAGCAAGTGCTCTAAACTTGGTGTGTGTGTGTGTGTGTGTGTGTGTGTGTGTGTGTGTGTGCTCGCACGCATCATGTCAATCGACTCAGTGCCAGCAGAGGCTAGAAGAGGGTGTCACATCCCCTGGGTGGAATTACAGACAGTTGTGAGCTACCATGTGGGGCTGAGAATCGAACTTCTGAAGGAGCAGCCAGTGCTCTTTTTTTTTTTTTTAAAAAAGATTTATTACATTTATGTGAGTACACTGTAGCTTCTTCAGACACACCAGAAGAGGGCATCAGATCCCATTACAGATGGTTGTGAGCCATCATGTGATTACTGGGAATTGAACTCAGGACCTCTGGAAGAACAGTCAGTGCTCTTAATCCCAGAGCCATCTCTCCAATCCGGAATCAAAGTTCGTAGCACTCAATTTTAATGGCACACAGTTTTAAGATGTGTCCAGCACACCATGTACCTTTATACTGGATTCTGAGGTACTGCAGGGAAGATGAACTGAGGAATAAGTGAATGAACATAATTTGTAGACACTAAGAAGTTAGGTTTGGGGGTTGGGGATTTGGCTCAGTGGTAGAGTGCTTGCCTAGGAAGCGCAAGGCCCTGGGTTCGGTCCCCAGCTCCGAAAAAAAGAACCAAAAAAAAAAAAAAAGTTAGGTTTGGTATTGAGTTTGACTTTGGCTTGTTATTGTTGTTGTTGTTGTTGCTGTTACTATTTGGAGATTTTACTGTCCTGGACACTGAGTCAGGCCCTGTATGTGTAGTATCTCACTTAATCTTCTAGGGTAGTCCCATTTTACAGACAGGACAACTGAAGCTTCAGAGGGCTTCAGCAGCTTTTGCCCAGAGTCTAGTTCAAATAAAAGACAGTTCTAGCCAGCATGGCGACTCATACTTGAAATTCTAGTATTCATGAGGTTGAACCATGAGTTGCAGCCTAACCTGGGCTATAAACAAACAAAACAATCCACAAATAACCTTAGTCTCCAGAGATCATCCCCTTTTGCCTTGGGCATGGGGTGTTCGGAAGCTCGAATCCAGGGCCTTGCCCATGAGATCACCACTGAGCTACATTCCCAGCACTGAAGTCCTCATTCTTTTGGACACAGGGTCTCACTTTACAGTCTTGGCAGGCCAGGAACTTGCTGTGTAGCCCACGCCGACTTCGAACTCGCAGTGCTGAGGTTAAAGAAGTCTGGCTTTACCGCTGTCTTTGACACATTTAGAACCGACGAGTGGAAGATCACTAGCGTGCACTGGTGTGGGCTTCGTTCCAGTTCTGTTTTGGACCTGGTTTCTTTCCCTCCCACATCCCTGGTTTCCAGGGCTCTCAAGAGAAGCAGAAATCGGTGGGCCGAGGTTGCCCTCTGGTGGCGGAAACCAGTACAGTAGCATCTATGCCCTCTGGCGCCCCCAGGTGGAAGCTGAGATGTGGGTGAGAAGAGAGCAGGCTGCAACCCAAGGAGGGGGGAGGGGCCGCCTCAGCCGCCGGCACCTGGAGACCCCCTGCTCTGGCCACTGCCTGGTGCCCCCCGAGGTGCCAGCTGAGGCTGCCCCCGAAGAATGCCAGCTGCCGGAGCTCGCCGCCTCCCACTCCCTCCACCAGCCTCACACACACTGCAATCCCGGTCCAGTCGGCTGCTTCCATTCCCCGAAGAAGAGGCCCTAAAGTTAAAACAGCTGTTAATTTATAAACCAATTTTTCCGTGACTGCTTAATAAATCGCCAGCAGCTGCTCTGCCCCCTCCTCCTGCCCAGGCACCCGGCCCCGGGGGCTGCACGGAGAAGCTCAGGGCTGCCAGCCTACCCCTCCTGCCTCCTTTGCCCATCGGCCCCCAACTTACCCCTAGAGCCCCCAACAGGGGAAATCTGGGTGAGCCCAGTTTCCCTCGTCTTCAGCAGAGGGCTAAAATGAAAATGGTTTTTGGTTTTTTTTTTTTCCTGGAGGCTATCCTTCCCAACACCCCAGTGCCCCTCCCTAAACTCCCAGGCCCAGAAGGTGGCAGTGAGGTTTTCCCTAGCTCTGGGGAATGAACGGGCACTGAAGTCCCCTTGGGCCACTGGGAGGTCAGAGGACCCTGGTCTGGCCCAGGGCTCATCTTTGAGAGTGCTGGAATCTCAGTTTCCCTGCCAGGGTCATCCCTCTGACAGATGCTAACTGCTTAGCCCTGCTTTTCCCTCAAGGGTATGCTGAGAGGAGGCAGAGGGTCTTGGGACAGCACCCACTCCTGAACGATGATGCCCCCTTCTCAGGAGCACGGTAAGACTTGGGCCTTGTGAAAGATTCTCTGTCCAGTTCTTCCAGCGGGGAGAAAGTAACTGGAACCCTCTCTGGAGGAGGGAGAACAGACTCTTTCTCCCTGTGACCCCAAGTCCCTACTGTCCCAGGGTGAAGGTCTGCTGCTCTAGGGATCTGAGACCCTGCTTGGGACAGGGACATCAGAAATCTGGCCACACCAGCAGCTTTGTAACATGGAGCAGAAGGACCAAGCACAAGTCAGTAGTTCAAACCCTGGGCTAAGGCAACCCCAACCGCCTTCCTTTCCTCACTGCCTCGATTTATAAAAATGGGGATAATAAAATCACTGTGAAAAGCAAACAAATTGGTGCACATAAGCACACAATAAAAGAAACAAACACACAGTAAAAGGAAAGCCCATTGTGAATGTGCCACCACCTTCCTCTCTGCTGCACAGAACAGGTGGGAACTCCTGTGGGCCCCCTAAACAACAATCAATCAGGGGAGTGAAACCTCCCAGGGTGTGGTCAGATGCGCAGAACCATCCCTTTAATCCCAGCACCTGGGAGGCAGAGGCAGGCACAGGGCTGGGAGTTTGTGGCCAGTCAGGAAGGGCTACAGAGCAAAAGTCTGTCTCCAAAAAAAAGTTCCTGGCTTTTAGAAGAAAATGAAGATCATGACTCCAGACAAAATTAGGGGAATAAACCCCGGATGGAGTTCCTGGGTTAGTGTCCTGCGTGGGCTTTCAGTCTCTGGTCTCCTTCGTCCCCGGACCCCTCCTCTAGCAGCCCCCGCCCCTTCCCAGCCTGCAGCTGGAGAAGGAGAGGGAAAGCTCCTCCCCCTCGTGAGCTCCTGCGGTCCCTGCTTCCCAGGAAGAAAGTTCTCCCCACAGCTTTCCAGCTGAAAACCTATTTCCTCTCCTGGTCCCTGATAATCAGGGGCTGCCGTGGTCCCTTTCTATCCCTCCCGCTGAAGACATTGAGTGAACCTGGCTTTACTAGATGTGTGGTCCAGAGCAACTTGGTCCATTTCCCTTGACCCTTGGGTTCCACGTGCCTAAAATGGGGATGCCCCCAGAGCCTACGACCCGATATCCATGAGGATGGAATGGGATCTTGCCCAGGAACCTGGGCGGGAGCTGTGGCTGTGGTGGAAGAGAGGGCAGAGTGTGCGGTGTGGAGGGAATACAGATACGGAAGCCCATGACACCAATCCCTGGTGGGCCATCTTGGCCCAGTCACGGAACCTCCCTGTGATCTTATTTTCCATCCATAAAATGGGGGACATCTAGGGCTCAAAGACATCTAGGGCTCTTGGGACAGTTCCCCAACCGCACTAATGTTTGCTGAGGTGTGACCAGTGGGGGCCCCTGAGGCTTTGCCCCTATATTACTGCTGTGCATGTTGAAGAAGGAACTTAGTAACTACAAGTGAGCTGCAGGGCTGGGGCGTGGCAGTGGTTGGGGCTCAGGACAAGACCCTGGTTCCCACCTACCCATTTTGCCCACCTCTGGCATCCCCCTAGACTTTGGCTTGGGACCACTCTGATCCCTCGGCCGCCTTTAGTCAATGAAGCAGCCAGCCCTCCTCCCTGTGCCCTGGGTCCAGACTATGTCCTGGAAATAAAGCAGGGTCCCTGGGGCCCACTCAAGCCGAGGACCGCTCTGCCAGGGTGCCAGCTGGTGCCCACGGGGGCGGGGTTGCGGTTTGATCATGTGGAAAGAGAAAGCTGGAAGCCCCCCTAACCTTGATGGTCACCACAGGAAACAAGAAAAGCCTAGGGGTACCGAGGACATTCTCTAGGAACAGGAGATGAGATTTTAAAAAATGACCTGTCCTGTGCCTCAGTTTACCCAGCCATCCAAGGAGTGGAGTCTTCATTCCCTTATCCCAGGTTCTCTGGGGCTCCAAAAGCCTTGCCATTGGCCTCTCACAGCTCCGTGCCCCCTTTCCTTTCTTAAAGAAACGAGGAGGCTCGGCCTACTCCCCGCCCAGATTCTCTTCCTTAGAAGCTACCCCGGGGACCCAGGGCCAGGGGCAGAGAAGAATTGGGGGAAACCGCAGGCTCAAGACAGCCCCCACAGGGAATGGGGATTCGTCTCAAGTCCGCCCAGGGTGCCAGCTCCAGCCGGGATGACCCGGAGCTCCCAGTCCCTGCCCCTTTCCCGCCTCCTCTGGCCCTTTAAGAGCCTCTCCGCGCGCTGCCGTCCCGGATCAGCCAGAGAGACCATTAAAATTTTATGCAGAATGAAAATGGGCCAGGTCTCCAGCTTCCTCGCTCCCATCCAATGATTTATTACTCGCAAATACCACAGAACTAATTAGTATAGTAATTAATTAATACGCATTTGCATATTTGCATGTGCAATTAGTGCAGTGGAGTGATTACTGGGAGAATGAGGGCCCCGGATTGTCAGATGTGAGGGGGAAGTGGCCTGGAAAAGAGTTAGTGGGAATGAACTTTGCAGGGAGCGCGGGGCGGGAGCGCAGCCGGGGCGGGGCGCCGCGCGGGCTGCGGGGTGGAGCCCGGGCGTGGGGAGCGCAGGGGCCCCGGCGGCCTCCGACTGGGGCAGGGGTCGCGACCCCGGCGCCCCGCCCGCCGGCCGCACCCGCCCCGCCCCCTGCTGCGTGGCACAGCTCAAGCGCGCGCCTGATTGTTATGCATTGTGTTCCTCGTCGCGAGCGGAGCCGGGCGGAATGGGGCTGGCACAAGCTGTCTCCCTGCCACGCGGCGGCGGCACCTTAAAGGCGCAGCGTCCTCTCCCTGCCGCCGTCCCCGCTGCCCCCGCCTCCGAGCCCAGGCCACCGACCGTCCCCTGGCGACCTCTGAAGGTCAAGGTGGGCGCAGAGGCTGCCCGGAAGGGTGTGGCACGGGTCAGGGGCGCGCGGGGCACGTGCCACGGAGCCCGGCAGGCACGAAGTCAGAGCTGCAAGCGCGATCCGGCGGCTGGGGCGCACCGGGCGCAGTGCCAGGCGCGGACGGGGGTGGTGAGGCGAGAACCCGGAGCTAGGCAAACGAAGGACGACAAGGAGAATGAAGCAGCGAGTGGCAGGGGGCCCGCCGGGTGCCAAGGGCTTTCTTGGGGGAGTTTCTGCGAGGCCTGGCTCCTCTCTCCAGGTTTACAGCGGAATGAGAAGGAGCGATGAGGCTAAGCTTGGGGCCTGGGACCTGCTTCTTCTAAAACCCGCTGGAAGCCCAGAGCCAGAAGAAACAATGTTTCCTTGGGAGTAATCAGGAAGGACTTCCTGGTGGAGGAAACGCCCTCTCGGGGGATGAGGAAAAGCAGAGCCGAGGTCTAACGACCCTATCCTTTTCTGTGCACAGAGGAAGCCCTGGCAGTGTGGAGACCATCTTATGCCCTGGAAGTTGGAACCGCTCTCTGGTGTTTTGGTTGGGGTGGGGGCAGAGATGGGGGTGAGTTAGACAGAGAGCAAGTCTTGAACACAAACACTACCAAGGGCCACTCCTTTTCTTCTCCAGGGCCAGGTCCTCTGTTCCTAACATGATCACCCAAACTTCAGAGAGAGGGACATAGTTTATGATCTTGAATAAACCCAAGACTGAACCTCACACAGCTTGGTTCAAATCTGGCTCTGGGCAGGTGAGATGGCTCAGCTGATAAAGGGGCTTGCCGCCAAGCCTGAAGACCTTAGTTTGATCCCCAAGCCCCACATGATGGAGAAGAGAACTGATACTCCCAAATTGTGTTCCGATTTCAGGTGTGTTGAGACATGTGCTACACACACACACACACACACACACACACACACACACACACACACACACACACTGACCTTCGTCTTACATTACTATCAAGTGCTCTGATGTTTCAGGACAGAAGCAGCCCCAACAATGTTTTGTTTTGCAGTCTCACCCTATAGCCCAGGCTGGCCACCAACTGGTGATCTCCTGCCTCAGTCTCCCAAAGTCTGGGATTATAGGTGTGGGCTAGCACGCTCAATTACGACCCTAATATAGAGTCTCAGCTCTGCCAGTCACTTATTGTGGGGCATTAGAAAAGCTGTGTGCCTGCACCCCGCTTGCGGATTTTTCTCTGGAAGATAGGAGGTCACTCCACCCCCGGGCTATTCCCTTCCCTCTTAGGGGAACACTGTGAAGAAGCTTGCAGGGCTGGGAAGTGTAGCTCAATGGGAAGGAGAGGTCCTGAATTCCATCTTCAGCACCAGCTTGGGAAAGAGGAGGAGGAGGAGACATAGGAAGTGGAGGAGGGAGGGGAAGGGGAGAAGAGGAGACAGAAGCCAAAACCACCTCCACCGTTGAGACCAAAGTGGTCTTCACTGGCTCACCCTGCCCCTCAGAAGAAGCAGTGGCTACGCTTGACACCTCTGTCCTGAGGACCAGCCTTCCCGGGATGAACCAAGATGTCTCTGCTTAAAGGCTGACTTCTAGCACTGGCTGTGCCCACCACTACACCCTGTCCGGGTATCCCTTTAAGACTTTCTCCTGGGGTTGGGGATTTAGCTCAGTGGTAGAGCGCTTGCCTAGCAAACACAAGGCCCTGGGTTCAGTCCCCAGCTCCGGAAAAAGAAAAAGAAAAAAGAAAAAAAAAAAAGACTTTCTCCTGTGAGTATCAGCGCTGGTACTGTTTACCGTGAGTCCCCAGTGTCCCCAGCTCTGGTACCAGGCTCAGGGGACATGCCAGAGAACTGTCCAGTAGTGTCAGCTCCAGGATTCCCCAAGCCAGACTTATGGCCCTCATTTGGCAGGGAGGTGACTGGGGAATGGAAGCAAGAGCTCCCGTCGTCGTTCCCCAGCCTGGGCCCCATCCCTTCTACCAGGCTCAGCCTGTACATTCTGTACCCCAGTGTCCTTCTGGTTCTGGTCAACCCCTCAGCTCTGAGGCCCTGGTGGGCAGGTGACACTCTTCCCCTGTTACATCCGAGGAGAAAGAAGGTCACATGATTTGATCAAGGTGAAAATGATGCCAAAGTCAGGGGTCCGCTGCCACTGCCTCCATCTGGCCTTCCTGTGAGGACCCTGGAGTGGGGGCTGGGAGAGGGCCAGAAGCAAGACCACCTACTGCCTGTGCAGAACCCCGACAGTGAAGAAGAACAAAGACCGATGGCAGAGAGAACCCCAGGAACAAAAATATTTGAAAACTAAAGCCGATCCAGGGCTAGAGGCAAAATCAGCCACATCAGGGATGGCCAGGGGCTGAGGAAGCGCTCACACCTGTTAGCTCATTTAAGGCTCACTGCTGCCCCCAGAGGCAGGCCTCTGTAACTGTCATGCCCATTTCACAGAGGGGAAGGCCAAAGTTAGGCCATATTGGGCTTAGTGCAAGGTCCAGCGATGAGAAAGAGGTAGATCTGTAGTTGGTCAGTTGTCCTCCTCCAACACAGAGGAACAGTTCTTTGGTACCCCAAGGCATTAACCCCAAAGGTTATTCTGTGTTCCTGCCTTCCAGTATAGTAGAGCATTGAGCCTGTTACCCAGCCTCCTAGGTGGTCTTCCTGGTGGTTGTGACATTTAGTCAGAAAGCGGTAGATGTGTGCTCCTGTGGGAGAGCATGGCAAAGGTTCTGAGGCTGGGAACAAGGTGATGAAGTGTGGCAGGACAGACCTGGAGGATAGCATTGGAGTTAGAGAAACAGAGGAAGTACTGTAGTGTAGGAGTGCACATCCAGGTGTGTAAGTACACATCCATGTGTGTGAGTACCACATCCATGTGTGTGAGTATACATCCATGTGTGAGAGTACACATCCAGGTGTGTGAGTACACATCCAGGTGTGTGAGTACACGTCCATGTGTGTGAGTACCACATCCATGTGTGTGAGTTCACATCCAGGTGTGTGAGTACACATCCAGGTGTGTGAGTACACGTCCATATGTGTGAGTACCACATCCAGGTGTGTGAGTACACGTCCATATGTGTGAGTACACATCCAGGTGTGTGAGTACCACATCCATGTGTGAGAGTACACATCCAGGTGTGTGAGTACACGTCCAGGTGTGTGAGTACCACATCCATGTGTGTGAGTACCACATCCATGTGTGTGAGTACACATCCAGGTGTGTGAGTACACATCCAGGTGTGTGAGTACACATCCATGTGTGTGAGTACCACATCCAGGTGTGTGGTAGAAGATGCAGCAAGGCAGGACTCAGCCGTGTTCTGATCCCCATCTTCTCCCAAGAGTCACATTCCCTGGGTGATGATGGTGCAAGCTTTTACCCCAGCACTCAGGAGACAGAGACAGGCAGATCTCTGAGTTCAAGGCTAACCTGGTCTACAGAGTGAGTTCCAGGACAGCCAGGGCTACACAGAGAGAAACCCTGTGGTGGAAGAGGGTGAAAGTCACATTCATACATTCCAGCTGGGGGTGGGTCTCAGGGGAATTACTGAGCTGAAAGACTTGAGGACCAAACAGGGAGTCTACTCCAGGTCAGGCACCAGGGTCTGATACAGCCTTGTGGCATAAGACCTCTCAGGCCATCTGAGAGGACCAAGGAGAGGACCACACCCCCTCCTTCCAAGTCTATTTGACTAACCTATGTGTGGTTTTGTTTTGCTTTGTTTTCAAAGCAGTTCCCACTTTCCCAGATCAGCCTGGACTCTATTTAGCAGACACCGCCCTCGAACTTCTGACCTTCCATCTCCTGGATTCTGGGAACCAGGATGCTGGGGACCTGGATGCTGGACCCAAGAACTTGACAAACTTTCTGCCAACTGAGCTACACTCCGAGTCTCCCGGACGGACATTTGTACCAGGATACCCTGGTTTTCCTGCCCCAGGAGACTCAGAATGACTCCCCTGTCCCCATCTCTCTACAGCCTAGTAATATGGGAGATGTGAGAGCCCCAGACTAAAGACATCACAAATAGGGGCTGAGACAAAACAGAAGAAGAGCAAGCAGCAGAGAGGAACCTTCCAACAGGAGAGCAGCCCTGAAGGAGGCTGGGGAGGGCTCCCCAGAGAAGGTGTCTGGGGAGCCTCTTGGTGAGAAAGGTGAATTTGAGTACTGGGTACCAGTACCCATCTGGAAAAGTGCTCTTCTCACAAAAGCAGGGTGCAGCGGTCAAAGGTTACAGGGGCAAAGGTCACTACACTTTTGGAGCAAGGGTACAGCCTGAGGCGACTGGCTTGGCTGGAGGACTTAGCCCTCTTCCACCTGTCATTTGTCTCGGTCGCGGTCGCGAGGCAGCTGTGGTCTGTTGCGCGGCTCTCAGCTCCCGCTAGGCCCTCTCAGTGCTGGGTGGGACTGAAGCCCAGCCTAGGGCGCGGCCAGGGAAGTGCAGGAGAACCCCGGTAGTGAGCTGGGGTCAGGACAGGAGGTCCACCCGGAGGAGGGGACTACATCCCTTCAGCCTCCCCTCCCCCTCCCCAGTGGCACCACGAGGCACGCAGCCGCATATCACCCGTGCCAGCCCTCACCTCCCGGCAACGTCGCCGCATTCTCAGCCACGCCATCTGGCGTGCCCGCCGCTCCCCGGCACACTGCGGCGGGCGGGGGAGGGGGCAGCGGGGCAGGTGCCCACCCTGGAGCCAGGAGGAAGCGGCAGGTCCCCCTCCCCCAGCGTCCTTTGCGCTTGAGGTGGGGCAGGGGGCTGGGGAAGTGGGGGGGGGGTGGCAGGTGCTCTCCGGCTCCGTGCATCCGAGCATCCGAACTGCTGGAGCAGGCGCCCTCTGGGCAGTGCCATCGGCCCCTCCTGCCTCATCCCCCAGCATAGCGCCTGCCAGAAGCTCAGGACTTTGGGGGTCTCCACTCCTGCCCTTCCCCCACACCTAAGGAGGCGGCCAGCCTCTCCTCACCTGTCTGCCCAGCCAGGGAGGCCCCAGGAGATGGATGCCTGGCTGCAGCCAGGGGGTTGGCACCTGAGTCTGACCCACCTGCTCCCTAAGCCTGTTGTGATGGGAGATCAAACCTCCCTCCTCACAGGGCCACCTACCTGTCTTATTTGCGGGCTTGGGGTGGCTGGCTAGCTGTCCTTCGGTGGGAGGGTCAGAATGCAGGGAAGCATTTACAGATTCATGTATGTATGATGTATTTGAGGGGTAACAAGGAGTGTAGAAGGAGCAGTTTTCTAGAACATTCTTCCTGTCCCCTGAGAAAGATTCCCCTAGTCTGTTCAGGAATGACCGGTCTCCTCCCTGCCACCCTCTGCCCTGTCTCTCTCCTCCCCCATGCTTACCTCAGCCCTCTCACCCCTGCCCCTCAGGCCCCAGCTGAAACAAAATGGCCGCTGCCCCTCTGAGGCAGCCATTTTAGGTGCCCGGACTGTGGCCTCCCTTGGGATGGGGCTATGTCTCCATGGGAACCTCAGGCCCCCAGCTCCGGGCTCCCACCCTGAGGTGTGGGCAGCAGAAATGGAAGTCTTCCAGGCCTGGCTGAAGTGCCTGCCACTCTCCTTTGCCTCTCAGAGACCTGGAGGGGACCAGGCCCCTCACCAACTCCCTTCCCCCAATGCCACGGGGAGGAACAGATGGCATCTCTGGGTGTCCTTCTCCTTTCGTCTCCTTCCTTCCATTTCTGGCTCTTTCTCTCTCTCCGTCACTGCATCTCTGAGTACAGAGAGGAGCGAGCATGTCCCAGCGTGCTAATGCCTGCTTGTGTGTATGTGGACACACGTGTTGTACCTCTTTCGAGCTCATGTCTGAGGCAGGCCCATCCTACACCTCCCTCTGTTCCAGTTTCCCCCTGGTTTTTATTGTATCTTCTAAAAAAGATAAAGTTGAAATGTGTCGAGTGAGAAAAACTTGTTCCATTTTTCTGAAGGAGGAAAAGAAGGGTCGGGAGACAGGTTCAGAGGGATCAAGTTCTCTGTACCCTAGGCCTGACCACCCAGCCCCCTACCTCAAGCCTTCCCCTGCAGGAGCTTAAGGAGGCCTCTCAAATCTAGAGAACAGAGGGATAGGTAGCCCTACAGAGTGTTCCCTCTCCTAAACAAGGTTCTGTCTCACACCCAGAGGACCCCATCAGACTTCAGTGGGTTTAACCTAGTCCTTGGTACAGGGAGGAGGCAGGGGCTATCTTTCATATCTTTCATCCATCCATTCATTCGTACATTCACCCACTAATTTAACAAAAATTTTGATTCTTTGTAGACAAAACGTTCCAACTGGGGATCATACGCAAGAGATTAATATTAGAAAACAAGTTACAAAATGTCCTTTTTGCTTGTTTTTTTTTTCTAGACGGGGGGGGGTGGGGTGTTTCTCTGTGTAACCCTGACTGTCCTGGAACTCACTCTGTAGACCAGGCTAGCCTCAAATTCACAGAGATCCTTCTGCCTCTGCCTCCTGAGTGCTGGGACCAAAAGTGTGGACCACCACTGTCCTGAGCAATGTCTTAATAATAAAACCTGGCAGACTGGAGAGATGGCTCAGTGGTTAAGGGCATTGGATGCTCTTCCAGAGGTCCTGAGTTCAGTTCCCAGCAGCCATGTGGTAGCTCACAACCACTGAGTTCTGATGCCCCCTTCTGACATGCAGATGTACATGAAAATAGAACTCTCATACATAAAATAAATAAATAAATCTTTAAAATAAATAAATAAAAGCTGGCATTTATGGGAAGGTTATTTTATTGTTGGCCCTATGCTAAGCTCATTAACCTATTTGTGCCAGCCAGCATCCCTATAAAGTGGGCAGACTAACATTTATAGATAGGGAACTAAGACTGAGAAGAAGATCTCAAAGTTCCTCTGTTTGTGCTGGGATTCGAACCCAGGGCTTTGGGCTCTTCAGGCAAGCACCCAACCTTGACACTAAATCCTCAGCCTGGAAGTCAGCATTTTCTTTTACAAAGTGATGGTGCGTGCTTTTAATCCCAGCACTCTGAAGGCGAAAGTGAATTTGGGGCCATCCTGGTCTACATCGTAGTTTCTAAGATAGCCAAGAGTACATAATGAGACCCCATTTCAAAAACAAAACAAAATGACAAACAGGTGAACAGAGTCAACCAAGAATCAGAAGCTCATATTACGTGTGTGTGTGTGTGTGTGTGTGTGTGTGTGTGTGTGTGTGAGAGAGAGAGAGAGAGAGAGAGAGAGAGAGAGAGAGAGAGAGATCAAAACACCACACAGCCAGGGCATTAGAGGAGACAGAGTCAGGAAAGCCCTTGAAATTATACCCCAAAGTGGAGGTATCCTGGCAAGCCAACCCCAGACCCAGTAATGCTCATGGTTTGACTTCTGCCTCTGCTAAGATCCCATCCTCAGGGTCAGGCCATGTGACTTAGGTAGGGTCCAGCTTCCTGGTTGCAGAGCCTCTGAAGGACTTCTTGTCCTTGGTGACCACCAAAGCAACAGGGTTGGTGGAGGGGCCCCGGGTCCTAGTCTCAACTTGCTCCCCCTCTTGGGTACCTAGTTATACCCATTTCCCTGCACAGTCTTCTGTGGAAGGAAGAGGAAATACATGGCCTTCAGACCTTCTTTGAGCTCCTGGCCTCCAAGCCTCCAGGCTTCATACTGCCTTTCTCAGGGCCTTTCAAGCCAGCATGTGTCTCTCTGTTCAGTCTGAACATCAAATTCTTGTCTTATCAGCTCTACTCCCTTGAGAAGGCTTATCTAGGTAAGATCAGAGGGCATCCACTTGGATTGGAGATTTGGTGCGGTCTTCCTTTGTGCGGTCCATGTGGCTGGCATCTGAATATGTGAGCCAATGGGTGTGCACAGGTAGGTCAAGGGACAGATAAGACATTTAGGTCTGAAAACAGCACCTGCCTGAATCCAGTGTGGGCAAGGGTCTCTACACCTGCAAGTACTTGTCTCACTCACAGGTTGTCTCTTTGAATAGGGCCGTGTTTCCATTTTCTGCACCAGAGTGAGGAACAGGGGTGGGAGGGTGGGCATGTGGCAAGCTCCTTCCTTTAACCTGTGCCCTTTACCTCTGTGTCTGACACAGTAGGAACCTTGAGAGGGGAACTGCAAAATAAAGCATCCATTTCCTACCCTAGCAAGACACCTGTCTGGCCGCCCCCACTCTGGCCTCTCCTGTGACTGCTGGGGTTAATGTCTGTGGCCTTTGTGACAGAAGTGGGAGAATGTTTGGGTCCCATCTAGGAACTCTAAGCAGTCTACAAGCAGTCATATCCTTCCTTCAGCTAACCAAATCAGAAGGCCAGGAGAGAGGCACCGGTGGGTGGCCTACCTGGCAATGATCAGGGGTAGCAAGGCCTCAATGACTGGAGGAAGAGGAAGAGGAGGAGGAAGAAGAAGAGGAAGAGGAGGAAGAGGAAGAGGAGAGGAAGAGAAGAGGAAGAGAGGAGGGAGGAGGAGAGGAAGGAGGAAGAGGAGAGGAAGAGGAAGAAGAGGAGGAAGAGGAGGAGGAAGAGGAGGAGGAAGAGGAGGAGGAAGAGGAGGAGGAAGAGGAAGAAGAGGAGGAAGAAGAAGAAGAGGAGGAGGGAGAGGAGGAGGAGGAGGAAGAGGAAGAGGAAGAGGAAGAGGAAGAGGGCTTCTGGCTTAGGAATCTAGATCTGTGCTCACCTTAACCCAGATGGGGGACACACAGCTCATCTCCAAATCCCTCCCCACCATACATTTGGCCTCAACACCCAAGGAAAGATCTCCTATGTGATGACTCCACAGATATACACACATGTACACACACACACACACACACACACACACACACACACACACACACACACACACAGGCACAGACACCCAGGCAGGCAAATCTTTCCCTTTCTCTGTCTTTCCCTTGGTTTGAATTTTGTTCAGCCACATATGTTGTGTGTGCGTGAGGGTGGGTGGGGGAGGGGCAGACAGGGATGAGGAATGGCATGGTGCCAGCATCTACCTATGGGGCTTGGGCCAGGGATGCCCCCCACACCCACCCTGGAAGGAGGCCTCAGCTGTCCCTTTGTGGTGGAGAGGACTCTCTTGGGGAGTGGCAATAAGCACTGAGGTCCCTTTCCCGCACCCCAGGGTCTGGTCCTGACCCACCTTAGGGACCCGGGGACAGGGAAATGGACAGATCAAGACCCTAGAGAGAGCCCTAAATTGGCCCAGCACCACAAACCGCCAATTCCCAGACTTGCCACCCCATTGTTCCCATGTGGGGGGCTCTATAGCTGGGGGGGGCAAGTCCTCCCACCTCCCTCTCAATCTCTGCTTTTCCTGCGTTGGGCGGGGAGGGGAGGGCGGCAGAGATATTTATTTATTTCCTTTATTTATTTAATTTTTTTTTTTTTGGAGTAGAGAGTGACAGATGGCGGCGGGTCCCGGGGGAGCCGGCTCTCCCCCAATGCAGACGCATGCCAATCACCGTCTCTCATGTGATAGCTGCTGCCCGTGACGTGCCAAGCCCATATGGCCTGGCATAGAGGCTGGTACCCCGCCTGGTAGAGATGCCACACTCGCTCCGCGGCTCGCATGGCGCTCTGAAGACGCCGGCGCCCGCCGCCTTGAGGAACCGCTGCCCCCGCTCCCTGAAGATGGGGGAACAATGAAATAAGCGAGAAGATTCCTCTTCTCCCCCCTCTCTCTCTTGCCCCCCTCCCCCCTCCCCTCCCCTCTCCCCTTGACTCCTCTCTGAGGTAAGTTGTCCGAGAGGGAGCTAGAGCTGACCTGCTATGGGGGGGGGCGCTGCTTCGGACATGGAAGTCCCCCCAGTTCTCCTATTCTTGGGACCCTACCCCCTTATGGGGTGGGCAACAGGGGCGCCCCGGGTTCTCTCTCCCATTGGGGCCGCAGCTTAAGGGGCTGCAGAGGGAAATGGTATGCCTAGGATGGGCTGGGGGGAAGGGTCATGAGGCGCACGAAGAAGCGAAGATAGGACCCCCCCCCCACGACTGTCCCGAAGGAACCTGCGACCTTTCCCCACCACCAAAAAAGATAAGCAAACAAATAAATTTAGATTTTCCCCCATGGATCTCAAAATACAACGAGATCTGTAGAGACGTGTGGGAGGGAGGGAGTTTGAAGAGGGGAAGAGGGTCCCTGACCGCAAGAGAGACGAACATGGTTCACTTTGGGGTCTTCTCCCCACGCCCGGCTTCTTCAGTCCCCGCCACCGGAGCCGGCTCCGGGAGACCCGTGCGCAGCAGCTAGAGGAGACGGTGCTCCGGCGTCTGGAATTGGGGCTGCGGGGGTGGGGGCCGGGCCGGGGGCGGCGCGCGGCCAACTTGCAAATTGGATTAGGGAGCGTGGGGGTGAGAGGCACCGGAGGGCTTGGGGAGCCAGGCCGAGGGGCCGGGACCGCGGAGGGGAGGAACCGGGCAGCTGTCCCCACGGCAGCCGCCCAGCTTTTCTCCATCACCCGGAGAGAGCTGGCTTTTGGGCGAGAGCACCGCCTCCCCGGGAAGAAGGACCTGATCCCTTAACCCCCCCCACCCAGACACGCTCTCTGGGACCCCGACACTGCCCGGGAGCAGCTTTCTTCCCGGCCAGGGGCGGAGCCGGATCCCGGCTTCCGGGCGAGGGCCTGGGCCGCGGTCCCCCACCGGCAGCCGGGCAGGGCTGGGCCGGCTCTGGGCGGGGCAGCGGAACGTGGTGGGCATCGGGGGTCCCTGAGCTGAAACGCGCACCGAGACTTGGGGGGTGGAGGCGGGTTGGGGGGCCGTGGTGACCCCGGTGTGCCCCTCACTCTGTGCTGTTTGTCTCCCCGCCCCCGGGGCGCCCTCAGGCACCATGCTGACCCGCCTGTTCAGCGAGCCCGGCCTCCTCTCGGACGTGCCCAAGTTCGCCAGCTGGGGCGACGGCGACGACGACGAGCCGAGGAGCGACAAGGGCGACGCGCCGCCGCAGCCTCCTCCTGCTCCAGGGTCAGGGGCTCCAGGACCCGCTCGGGCCGCCAAGCCAGTGTCTCTTCGTGGAGAAGAGGTCCCTGAACCCACGTTGGCTGAGGTCAAGGAGGAAGGAGAGCTGGGCGGCGAGGAGGAGGAGGAAGAGGAGGAGGAGGAAGGACTAGACGAGGCGGAAGGCGAGCGGCCCAAGAAGCGCGGGCCGAAGAAACGCAAGATGACCAAGGCGCGCCTGGAGCGCTCCAAGCTGCGGCGACAGAAGGCCAACGCGCGGGAGCGCAACCGCATGCACGACCTGAACGCGGCGCTGGACAACCTGCGCAAGGTGGTGCCCTGCTACTCCAAGACGCAGAAGCTGTCCAAGATCGAAACGCTGCGCCTGGCCAAGAACTACATCTGGGCTCTCTCGGAGATCTTGCGCTCCGGGAAGCGGCCGGATCTGGTGTCCTACGTGCAGACTCTGTGCAAGGGTCTGTCACAGCCCACCACGAATCTGGTGGCCGGCTGCCTGCAGCTGAACTCTCGTAACTTCCTCACGGAGCAGGGCGCGGACGGCGCCGGCCGCTTTCACGGCTCGGGTGGCCCGTTCGCCATGCATCCGTACCCGTACCCGTGCTCGCGCCTAGCAGGCGCACAGTGCCAGGCGGCCGGCGGCCTGGGCGGAGGCGCGGCGCACGCCCTGCGGACCCACGGCTACTGCGCCGCCTACGAGACGCTGTACGCGGCGGCGGGTGGCGGCGGCGCCAGCCCGGACTACAACAGCTCCGAGTACGAGGGTCCGCTCAGTCCCCCGCTCTGTCTCAACGGCAACTTCTCGCTCAAGCAGGACTCGTCCCCCGATCACGAGAAGAGCTACCACTACTCTATGCACTACTCGGCGCTGCCCGGCTCCCGGCCCGCGGGCCACGGGCTGGTCTTCGGCTCGTCGGCCGTGCGCGGGGGCGTCCACTCGGAGAATCTCTTGTCTTACGATATGCACCTTCACCACGATCGGGGCCCCATGTACGAGGAGCTCAACGCGTTTTTCCATAACTGAGACCTCGCGCCGACCTCTCTTTTTCTTTGCCTTTGTCCGGCCCCCTAGCCCCAGCCCCACGAGCTCAGGGGCTCCCACGGACTCCAGCGCCGGGCGCGCGGGGCGCGGGCCGCCGGTTCTGCAGCTCTCCAGAGCGCCGTGGTCTCTTACCTGTGGGTGGCCCGTCCCAGGGGCCTCGTTTGCCTCTGGGGACTCGCCTTCTCTCTCTCCCCAGCGGGCTTCCTCCTCCCTTCTCTCCTGGAGAGCATCTCTGGGGACCTCCCGCCAGGCCCTCCCAGGAGACTCCCTCCACATTCCCAAACTTGGGTTTTCTCTCCCCGCCTCCCAGCAGGCCAGAGGCAGTTGGTAAGGGGCTGCTGAGTTTCGGGGATAGTGTCTCCTCCACTTATGGTTACTTTAAAAAACAGACACAGAGCTGCCCAGGCCTAAAAGAGTTGGTATCTCTTCCTTCTCGAAGAGGCCAAAGCCAGGGCGCCCAAACGCCTTCACCCCAACACGAATCTCCGCGTTTTTTAATTTTTATTTTGGTGGGAGGGGATGTGGATTGAGAGGAAAGAGAGAGGCCAAGCCAATTTGTAACTAGAACCATTTTTCCTTTTCCCTTTTTAAAAAAAAGAAAACAAACATACAAAAGGAAAAAAAATAGAAAAAGGAAAAAAAAAAGCTGAGAGGCAACGGAGGCCGAACTCAGAGTCCGGATCGGAGAGAAAACGCAGTAAGAACTTTTAGAAGCAATAAAAGGCAAATAATAATAATAAAAAATACTACCAATAATAATTTTTAAAAAGACACAAATATCTATGCAAGGAGGTTCTGACTGAGCCTAGCAGCCGGACCCGGGATGCTCCTCGGGTCCGCTGGCTGCCCCGCCCACGCGCGGATCTGTGCACTTTGGTGAAGTGGGGGCCCGCACCGCCCCTCCCCCCAGTTTCTTACAATCAATGACTCGGAGATTTGGAACCCCAGTGCCACTGCCCTCCTCCCGCCCTGTCCCGTTGTGCGTCATACTGTTTTCTAAAAACCTGTTTCCAAATTTGTATGGAATGGCAAACTGTTGGGGGGTTCGGTTTGGGGAGGGAGGGTTTGCATGAGAGACACCACACACACACACACACACACACACACACACACACACACACACTCACACACACATACCACACTGCACGCACACGCAGGCCCAGGCCCGCCTACATGGGCGTCCGGGGACAGAAGGAGGTGTCTACTGGCACCTCCTCTCTACAGGCAGTCTGGTCCGTCCCCTCTTGGGGTAAGGTGGAGGAGCACAGACCTGGGAACAGCCTTACCCTTGCCCAGACTGTGCCTCGGTGGGCGCCAAGCTCCTGGTGATTTCTGGTGGCTGGAGAGGGTTGTTTTGTTTTGTTTTTTTTTTGGGGGGGGGGAGATTTTTGTTGTTGCTTTTGTTTGTTGTTTTGTTTTGTGTTTTGGTTCTAGGCTCCGCCTGACTTTTGTTATCCAGTGAGCTGGGAGAACTGAGGGCTCCTCTGGAGGTTCCCCCGCAAGAGGCAACAGGTGAAGCTCCCCCCACCGGAGGCAGGGAACCAGGCAGCCAAACACACGATGCAAAAAACGCAAACCCACAGGCGACACACCCCCACCCACGCAATTTTACCTTCCTCTTGTAGAAGATGAAACTCCTGTCGGACACCTGAAGTGCATTGCGTGTTTCTGTTGAGTTTAATGACGATTAATAAATATTTATGTAAATGAGATGCAAAGCAGACCCGCTTTTTCACAGTGGCCTCCTTTTATGGGTGGGGGCAAGGATTGATCTGGGGCTGGGGTGAATGAGGCTAAGTCCGGTGACTGACTGACTGCTTAGAAGCTTAAAAGAATAACTAAGGGCATTCCTGGGTGGGGTTTCCACACTGCAAGACCTACGCGCGCGTGCACACACAAACGCACACATACATACGCATAAACAGTCACACTCACTGCCCCTCCTAGGCCCCACCCAGATTTACATAGGCACCCAGCACAAAGCACCCCTGTGTTCTACTTACATCCCTCCAGTCCCCCCAAACACCTAAGGATCATCTCTGAAAACAAAACATCTTTCCATCAATGAACAGTTATCAAAGCGGGGCCACCCTGCCATTTTACAACCCTTGGCTTACTGTTAAAAAAGCCAGACGTGTGGGAATAAAGAGAACATTTGGGGGCAGATATGGATATCCTTGAATTGAAAAGAGAGATCGTGAGGTTAAAATATTAATGGAAAAAATCTCCTTTCCATCTTAAATTTGTGTTTCAGTGGGCTCAAAGGAATGGACTCTTTTTGCCTTCAGAGATATTGACATTTTAGGGGTGTGGATAAAGGTGTAGGCTTGATCTGTAGGGGGTCCCTGGTTAAGGACAAGACCTTGTTAAAGACATGAGCAAAAAGGGACAACACTGATTAATAACTGCCCAGTCTCTTTTTCTGCTGCAGTTCTAGAAAAGGAGATGGACCTTGATGGGACGCACACAGGAGGATCCACTTTTCCCTGGACCTCACCATTTTGTTCCCCATAACCCCTAAAGGCAGAGACAACTTGGCCAAAGGCTTCCCCACCCGGAAAAGATGCCTCTTAGATCCCAGTGATCGTCAGAGCTCTGAAATATTTGAAAGGGAGTCTGGATCCTAAAAACTCACATCCGAAAACCTGAGGAAGATTTAGGAATTCCCTCAAAGAAGCTTCTCCTGGTGCCTTTCTCCCCGCCCCGCTCAAAACACGATCATTTTAGGATTGAAGTGAGGTTGGATGTAATATTGTTTAGGGTTGAGGTCAGATATGCAAATGGGTCTTAGGTCCGTCACCCAAATGAGATCTTCCTAACAGAAGCAAGGACGAGAAAAGAAGGGGTCTGGATGCCCAAAGGGAAGCACACTATGGCAACTGGGTCCAGCGGCTCCACTAAGTTCCCACACCTTATTCAAGTCTTCTGAGTAAAAACAACCCCTTGTGGCCTCAATGCAGTTGCAGGCAGGGAGAAGCCAGGAACTGTCCACTCCTCGGTGCTGATCCGTATCTAACATTTCCCCTTCTGGCTGCCGAGGAAGACTAGCGCCTGGGACTAGGGAGCAGAGACCCTCAGATTCTCCTGCAAGCAGACTTCCTAGGAGACTCTCATTGTTCATTCTTTTAAAATGTTCACCGCATTCTCTGGATTTCTCTCAGGACCACCTCTCTGGAGTGAGAGTGAGCCCTTTGTCATTGGGATTCTTCCCCGTGGGTGGCTAATGAGATCTAACAGATCTCTGAATCACTTTTATTCTTGAGAGAAAGGTTTTGGTGCATCTTCTCCTCCACTTCTTTAGAGAGTTTGGGAAGCTTGCAAGATGCACATTCTGACCCTAACCCAAGGAGCTGGTCGGCTCCTAGTGCTGGGCAAGGCCTGGCAGGGGCACTTGGAAGAAAAGGAATTGGGCATCATCCCAAGATGTGATTCTTACCTTGCCCTGGAAACAAGGTTAATAATTGGGCTTCTCTCCCACTCAGCTGGTTTCCCAGAACTTGCTCTGAACTCCAAGCTGGGCAGGATCCAGGTGGCTTGGGGCCGGATGTAAAGGACCCCTCCACATGGCTCCCTGGCTAGATCACAGACTCTTCGACATAGCTCTCCCAGCTACCCCACACTGTTCTGCTCTGTTCTGAAGCCAGATTTTTGAAAGGCAGTGACTCTTGGGCCATTGCATCTACAGGTCAGGTCACATGTGGGGACTCAAGGACCCTTTTAGGGGCAGGGACACTGGAGCCACTGCTTCTAATGAATCCTGCTAACAGCCCAAATCCAATTCCTAACCTTCCCCCATACTCCGTGCACTCTGGCTGACTCTAACCTCCCACCACTGCCCTCCTCCCCAACACAACACTTAACTGCCCTGGTGAGATGGTAAGATGAGCAGGAGAAGAATATATGCACGGACACTTGGCCCCAGACGCCCCCTCACAGATCTTTTTCTCTCGCTTGGCTTGCCTGAACACACATCCCGAGAAGCTCCGTGAACAGAAGGGGGGGTGCTGGCATGGCTTGGGGCAGGGTGGTGGACAGAGGCAGAAAGTGCAAAGAGGACTCCTTTCTTTCCACTGAGCAGCTGGCTCTCTAAGCAATCCATGCCCTGTTCGGGATCAACCCCTGGGCTGCCCAACCCAATGTCTGGAGGCAGGTTCAATCTGGAGAGTGTTTTCTCCTTGATTTTTCCAGCCCAAATCCCATGCCTAGCATTTGAAAAGAGCAGAGAAACAGAGGGTGCTTATCTGTCAGGGTAAGGGAGGGATGTTGTAGTTGCTTCTCCTCTTGCCATTTAATTCCATCCCAACCACTACCTGGACAGCGATTCACTGTCCATTAGTGAAACTCCAGCTATGGTACTAACTGGATGAACTCCTGGGGGAGGCAAAAAAAAAGCAACAGGGAAGCCCTTCACTCTAGGCAGCCTCCTGAGGGTGTTCCAGTGTGTTTTCCCTCCACAAGTTCATAGCCACCCAGACAAGGGTCATAGATTGCATTCTCCTTTGCCCAACTTTGACTTCCTCCTCTTCCAGGAAGCAGTAACAGGAAGCTAGTTGCTCCTAGAAGCTTCCACGGATTTCTGGAGACTTCAGGACTAAGTCCTATCTAGATCCCACAGATGAGTTTTCAAGGTAGAAGGGAACTGACCTTGAGGGACAAGACAAGCCTGGCCCAAGCCCCAACCACAGGACAAGAGAGGGCCAAGGGCTGCCCAGGGCTCCTGACCTGGGTGGACAACTGGAAGGGACAAGCTTCTTGTTTACGGGGAGAGGGTGGAGACAGAACCTGCAGGAAGAGTCCCAGACGCCAGCCCAAGACACTGTTTTTTTTTGTTTGTTTGTTTGTTTTTGTTTTTTCCTCTAAGCTTTGGTGACCAGGTGTTGGCCACTGGCCTAAAATGAAGGTGACACCTGGACTCTGAGAAACCTGGAAACTCCACCGTGTGTGTGTGTGTGTGTGTGTGTGTGTGTGTGTGTGTTCACCTCAAGCCTTCAAAAATGTCCCGCAGATTTTCCTAGGTGAGGCGGCGTAGGTGTGTGGTGCTGCTGTCTTGGGAAGGCTGTTATGCTATTGAAACTTTATTCCTAAAGCACTGGGTTCAGAGTGTAAGCCTTGCACAGAAGGGACTGGAGCAGGTCAGGAGTGGCTAGGGCTCCCTGGGGGAGAGCACTGCATACCTGGCAGGGAGATGTCAGGATTGTTTTTTCCCAGTCTCATAATTGCAGGAGAGGAAGCTAGGTAGTGCCTGAAGGAAGTAGAGGAGGGGTACCCCTTTAAGCACTAGCCATGCCAAGGGAGACCGGGCACACTATCCAGCTGTGCCCTGACTGTGTCTCTGGAGCTGCCAGTTCCGATCGCTCCAGCTTCTCCAAGGTAAACTGGGGGTGTGGGGAGTTCAGTGGGGGGGTTTGAGCCCGGGTGTTTTGTGATTCTAACCTCTTATGCCTCTCTTGACCTCTTTCAAGCACGATTTGCATCTCGTTCCTATTCCTCTTTTTGGAATTAATTGAATTAGGAACGAGTTTTTCTGGGGGCCTTTCCTGTCTCCCACCTCAGGCTGAGCTGGCCAGGAGGCCAAGGCTGAGAGGTCAGGTTCCGCTGGGGCCGCAGGAGCCCACAAACCCTTTGGGGACCCGCATGCCAGTTCCTATCCTCAGCCAAGACTTTGCCAAGGGCACAGCTGGGCGGGGTCTGGGCAGTCCGCCCGGCTTGGGACATCTGTTCTCGCCAGAGTCGCATTAAAAGCTAGTGGTGGGGGTAGGGGGCTCAGAAACAACCCCTCAAAACCCAGGCGGGTGCCGGCAGCGGCGAGAGAGGACCCGGTATCCACCCGGACTTGTTTTTCTTCTCTTTTTGAGAACAGAGTGAAATTTGGGGTGAGGTTGGGTGGAGTATTCTCTCTCACCTTGGTCTCACCCACTTCCCTGTCAGATGTCCTCCCTCCTCCCCAGCCTCCCTCCTGCCCAGCTGTAAGGCACCCCAGCCTCTCTCCAGCCATCCGGAAGCCCCTGGAGGCGCTGGCTTCGGCAATTCAGCAAAGGCTGCGGCGGGCCCCGACGCGGAGCTGATCCCGCTTGCTGCGAACTGGGTTCCCAGGAGGAGGCTTGGGCGCTACACAGGGGGAAGAGTTAAAAACAACTTAATTAAAATATCTGAAATATTTGCTTTTATATGGAAGACTGGGCGGTACTTTAAAACACAACACACACACACACACACACACACACACACACACACACACACACACACAGAGGCGCACTCACCCCCCAGAAGAACCACAAAGCCTCTAAGCTAAACCAAACCCAAATCCTTAAATACGGATCATTTTGTAGAAAATGACAAAAAAAAATTTTTTTTTCTCAGACGCTTTTCCTTTGGTGTTGCCCAGAAAAAAAAAAAAAAAAAAAAAAAGCTCCCGCCCGCCCAAGCCCTGAGCTCGATGCACCTCTACCACCCCAGAGCCCTGGCGCCGAGCCCAGGTCGCCCCCTGCCCACCCTTCACTCGCATGTTTGTGCCAGTCTGTGCCACTCAGCCGGTGCCCGGTGCCCAGTGCCAGGCGCGGGGGGAAGGCGGGGAGGAGCCGAGGCTCCAGCTTAAATTCCATGGCATCTGTTCATTATTATACAGTGAGGATTTTTATATGGACAGCTAAATTAAAGACAGATTTTTGCCAGAATTGCAGATCCCATAAAAATGATGACACAGGATGGGGGCTTTTTCTTTTTCTTTTTTTTTTTTTAAGAAAGATTAAAACCACAACATAACAAACCACACCTCAGACCCCTCTGTGCCCCAGTCCTCTGCCTTTTGATATTTATTTATTTATTTATTTATTTATTTTGCCCTTTTACCCATCTTTTCTTCTGGTGGCCCTGAGAGAATCCTAGCTCTCCCCCTGCCCTCCATTCCCAAATAAACACAGAAACCCAGTGACCACCCGCTTGCCCCCAAACATGAAGGGGAGTCAGCTCAGGCTCCTGGGGTCAGCGTGAGGACAAGAGCACTGTCTGGCTTGGAGAGCAGCTCAACTTTCCTCTGTGCGCTTGTGTTCGGTTGTCTTCAAGCCAAAGGTCTTGGGAGGCATCAGGTCTTCAAACCAGGTATGGGGAGTCACCTGCTCAGGGACAGCACCTGAGCAGCACCCATTTCCTCATTTCTGGTGGAGAAAGTTCCTCAGGCATCCCGAGTGGTCTCCCACTTGTGGAAGTTCCTGAATTTTAAATTTTACAGATTCTAGGATGGCTGGACCCTGCGCCTGGGTGGTATGCTTTAGAATTTGTGGGGTTGCCGAATCTCTAGAAACCCAAAAGAGTCCTGTGCCCAGGGGAAGTTGGTCTAGACTTGGTCGGTTCTGTACCCGACTTTGAAGCTGTGGCATGATATTTTTGGGATCCACGGGGCTCTTGGAGAAGGTTTGGCAGAAGCAGACATCAGGAAGAGAGATGGGACCACTCAGTGGGGTTCTGAAAATGTCCCCTAAAGCCAGTGGGAACCATTTCTCTTTTTTTCCTTTAAAAAAAAATGTTTTCAGGGCAAGCTAAATATGTTCAGGGCAAGTAGATACGTGCAGAGTTTTCTGTCCTCTAGACAATTGCTGTCTGTGTGTCTGTCTGTCTGTGAGTCTGTCTATGTAGCTGTCTGCTTGTCTCTCTCGGATTCGGAGCTGACAGAATTCCTATCAAAAGAGTGAAGGCAGGACATCTGTGTGCCGAATGACTGTGCCTACTCGAACCTGCCAATCGCTCCTGGCACGAACTGGGTAACAAATGCCTGTTACCTCGGAATGCTGGCGGGTGGGGGGAGGGGGAGGACGCCTGGCACCACCCGGGCTGTCAAGCTCTGCCAAGACCCCCTCCTGCCCGCTGCGGGTCTCGCCCCCTTCCCTGAGTTGGGGGTCCACGGAATTGGATTATTTATTAATTAGCAGTAATTTGAAAATTTGGGTGTCTCAGCCTGGTGACCCCTTCTCCTCTCCTTTTAGAACCTTGATCCCCTCTCCCATCCTGCCCTCCCCACTTTCTGGATTAACTCTGGGTTTCTACTGAGGGCAGGCGGCCAGTTGTTGGGGAAGGGGCTCATGGAATGCAGGAAAAGGGGTCTCTAGAGGGAAGGATTCCGCTGCTAAAGTTGCCAGGAGGAGTTTCTCTCACAAAGTGTGAGGGTCTGGGCAGAGGGTCTGCATAGAAGTGGCTCTTGGCTGGGCTATGGAATGTGGCAGAGCCGAAGAGGGGCAGAAATAGTGGAGAGGTGGAGCTAAAGAGACCGAAGAAAAAGAGGACGAGGGGAGGAGGTAAGAAGCTGAGGTGAGGCGAGCAGGTTCTCTCTGTGCAGAAGCCGGTGCCACCACCTAGCCGGCCTCGAGAGCAGGCTGTGCTCCGAGATCCATCAACTGGTTCTGCTGTGGGATGGGGGGAGGGGAGAAGAGAGCGCCACTGTCACAGCCGGTGCCAGCTGGGGGTGGGGTATTGCGAGGAGGGGCGGAGAGCACATCTAAAATTCCAAGACATCTGTTCACCCAAGGAGGAGATGCCAAGCTCAAGAAGGCAGGGCACCCTCGCCTCACCTGCTCTGTAGCCATTTGTGCCAGGGAAGAACCCTCACTTCAACCCACCCCAGACCACCAAAGCAGACCTGTGCTGACTAGGGGCGGGGGCGCCAAGTTTGAGATGGGGTGAGGATGCTGCACAAACTGTTGCCCTTCTGATGGGCCTTCAAATTGGGGCGGGGAAAGAATAGGGTTCAGGGAGGGCTGTGTGGGGCAAAAACCCTGAAAGGGATGATTTGAAGAGAGTAAAGAGTGTTGGAAAAGGTTCTCTGGCCCCTGGTACCCACAGACCCTACACACACACACACACACACACACACACACACACACACACACACACACACACACACACTTCTCCAGTTATCACAAACTCAGATGTTAAGCTTCTCACTTCTGTAAACATACAAGTCTACATAACTAGCCTCTCACACACTCAATTTTTATCTGCTCAAACAACTTGATTGAGTGGTGCTTGGTCTATCCTGGGCCTGAACTGGGAACCACTGGGACATCTTCCCGCCCTGAGCAGTCCACTAGTGAGAATCTCTGAGACAGGTGTGCTGTCCAGCACCCACTAAGACCAGATACACTCTTCTTACTGGGAGCTGGGAGGGAGTGCTCCGTCCCTCCCTCCTCTTTCTGGGAACCCCAGCAGGGAACCCTGGACCCAAAGCCAGCTACTTTCTTACCTGCTCCCTATTGGTGGGAGCTCCTGTCCCCCCCCAGCTGTGGTTGAATAGGCTCCAATACCACTTGCCACCAAGCCTCAGTGACTACCTCTGTCTTCAGTGCCCTGGCTTGGCACCTGCCCTCTACCAGGGCTGCCCTAGCTGGGCCGACAGAGGCCAAGCCTCTCAGCTGGGAAATGTCCATGTGGTTGCTACTTAAAAACTGATTGATGAGGCCGCTGCGGCTGCGGAGGCTTGGCCTGCGGTCCTGGTAGTAATCAAGGGCATATGCCCATCTCGCCTGGCACTGCCCAGTTTGTGAGCCCAGCCCTGGCCTCTGCTCTCCTGTTGGGAAGAGAGGCACAAAGCCCAGAGTCTTCTCTTCCCAAACCTTCTCCGTCTCCCTCTACCCTCTTCCTTTTCCTCCTCCTCTTCCCCTTCCCCTCTCCCTCCTCCATCCCTCCCTCCCTCCCTTTCTTTTCCTTCTCTCCCAAGTGGCACGGACCAGCCTGTGTGCCGGGCTGGCGCTCACAGCTGCAGCCCATCTGCTATGATTGAATGATGACAGTGACGAGACAGGAGCGAGGGGGAATGGGGGCTGCCCTGCCACCCCTCACCCCTCCCGTGCCAACCCCCACATGCTTCCTTGACCTCCAGAACGAGACCATCCATTTTGCTGGTGCAGGCTGGGGGAATCCCACCCCTCTAAGAGCAGTAAGGGAATTCCTTTCCCTTGATAGATTCCTGAGAGGAGAGGAGGTGTGCAGAAAAGAGGGAGAGGGGTTGGAAGAGACTTCTGGGAGAAAAAGCCCCCTACCCACCCAGCCTTGGGTGGGGCAGGAGCCACTGCCAGTGACCAGGAAATAGATGAAACTCTGAATTGGACAAACCGAACAGCACTAATTCAGGCACAGAATCTAGCTTCTTCTGGAAGCCAAGAAAGTCTTTGAGAACCTCAGGTGAAAAACTCTGCCCTGTGCCCAAGGATCTTGCTCCTCGTTTTTTGTGTCCTTTCCTCCCTCTGGAGCTTAGTAAATGCCCCTCCCCTCTCTCTCCTCCAGGAGTACATTGGAAGAGACCTGGAAAAACCCAGTCTTCATTGGTGTCCAAAGTGAGACCTAAGAATTGGCCCTAAGAGAGTGGCTAAGAAGTCCAGCTGAGTACAAGAAGGATTTCCCACTGGGTCACAGAAAGATTGAGGGATGTAACAAGGGGCGATGGTGAAACGGATGCCTTTGCAGGTATTAGAAGTACTTGGCTTAGGCACAACACATGCACTGAGCTGATCTTCACCACAAACCTCCTGTGAGGTTAGGCTACCTGTAGGACACACAGTAGGCTGAGTGTTGAAGCAGGAGCAGGGCATGTCTGATGAGTCTAGGCCTCTCCTTGGTAGGAAAAGAGGGAAGAACAGGAGATCTGAACCTCTAGAAGGCAATCCAGCATCCTTTTTCTTACCTCCTCCTTCTGCCCGGCTTCCTCGCCAGGTCTTCATCCTTAATCATCACAGTATCCATTCTCCAGGGATTGCCCACACACATGGCTTCTGTTTCCTGCCACCGACCACATTCGAGTGAGTAGAAACACTCCCAGGAAGGCACCTGCAGTCCTGTCCACCTTGTGAGGAAACCACACAACACTCCTTGAACCCTGGGAAGCTTGGGGAGGGAGTTCCTCCTGATACCCCTCTCTTCTCCAGAGATTGGGTGTGTATGGGCCTCTTGGTCCTCATCTGTATAACCTCCTTGGTGTTCCAGCCTCTTCTCTGGATCCTTCCTTTTATTTCATATTTGTATATACCCTCACCCTCCCTCTCCTCTCTTGTGCCCTCTCATCCTCTCTTATTTTACATGATCATCCTTTCATGGCAACCCTGTCTCTCTGGAAATATCTTCCTACAGGAGAGAATGGGCATTTTTATGTCCCATGCACTCTACAGTTAAAGGTTGGTTAGTGGGAGAAGTGTCCCCAGTACACAGTCTCACTACAGAGGGAGACAGGGACCCATAATCCAATCTGAGGGATAAGCATTAGGCAGTGGCTAAATCTTTGCGATCCTCACAGCAAATCCAGATCAACATTGCTGTCTCTTTGCTGAAGACAAATTGGGATAAGAAGCTAGGTGGGGCCAGTGTGAGTGTGCATGTGTGTAATCCTAGATGTAGCTGGTGTGAGTGTGCATGTGTGTATGGGGCCGGTGTAAGTGTGCATGTGTGTAATCCCAGATGTAGCTGGTGTGTGGGTGTGCATGTGTGTAATCCTAGTCTGAGGTAAGCTGGGCTGCAGGAGACCCTTTGTAAAAAAACAACAAGAAGAAAAAAATTAGCAGCAATTTGGGCCTGGGTGTGCAGGCTACACTCCCTTTTATTTGGGAAGCTGAGCGAAAGGACCTTGCCTCAGCTACAAGCAAGTTCAGGACCAGCCTAGTCAACTTAACAAGACCTGGACTCAAAAGAAAAAGTAATAAATAAATAAATAAATAAATAAATAAATAAATAAATAAATCATACAAAGTAGGAGGGGGTCCCTGGAAGGGGGCGGAGCCAGGCCACCTCTGTGGAAATGGAGAGTTTGGGGTGTGTCTCACCTGTGAGAGACACACACTTGGTCACCTCTGGATTGGTGTATACTCATAGGTCCCTAACGGGGACGAGGAAAAAAATGATCCAACTTTATTATCATGGGCTTCGATGAATTGAGGAAGACATGGCTCTGGAGTCAGCAGCTACTATGTGTCCAGCGTCTTGGAGTATATTGATTAAGGGAGCACTTTTCCTGACTCATAAAAAGCAAAATGAAACAAAGAAAAAGAGAAAAGAAAATGAACAACAAAGCAAAATAAAACAAAAACCAAAAGCACCTCAGTTATGGTCATCTACTCCTGCTTGGAGGCTAAAAAAATATACTATATAGCATGGGTATGCTATATACTGTTTAATAATAATAATAATAATAATAATAATAATAATAATAATAATAACGAAGTATGTAGCTTAGCTTGCCTAGCATGGGTGAGGCTCTAGTTTCAATCTTTAACACTATAATGAGTAAATAAAATAAGAAATGGAGATGTGAGGAGGGGGGTTATCTTGGGGCTGGTATAGGATTTTGAGGGACTGTCTTCTGTCTCTACAGTTTCAGTTCCTTAAGGTCAAGGTAGCATTTGAAGAGGACAACAAGAGACCACAAAACCTCCATATATACTGGACATAGAGTTCTGAGGGGTACAGAGGGTGGATCCTTGAGCTTCTTCTTGGCAGGGACTGGAGGCATAGGTCACCTTTCTGCTCACCTCCCTCTCTGAGACTCGGGTCGTCTGTCTGTCTCTTAGTTGCCCTGGTATCCTCTCAGCCCCTTTTTTCCTTTAGCCATGAATTTCTCTCTCACTTCTCTATTTTTCCTTAGGCATCACCCATTCCCAGATCTCTTTCTCTCCAAGCATCCTTCTGTGGAGAGTTGGCAAAATGTTCTGGTTTCAGCACCACGGACAGAGGCACCCGCGGCCGGAGGCTCCTTCCGCGAAATGTGCGAGTGGTGACTTCCGCGTTTCTTTGGGGTGGAGGGGCGGAGGAGGGGGCGCGTACCCGAGTCTGTGTGAACGCCTGTGTCTGTGCTACTCTGGGGCACACGCCCGTGGGCGTTTCTGGGTGCATCTGCGTGTTTGTATCTGTCTGAGCCGTGTCCCCGCCTGCTCCCCATGTCTCTCTGGCTGGGAAAGGGGACTGGATGAGGACGCTCCGTTCTGGAAGTGGGGGAAGCATCGGATGGCTTGGTATCCCAGCCGGTCCTGGGGGCGTCATCCTTGCTCAGACGTACGCCAAGCACCATGTAGCATGTGTGCCAGCAGGCACAGGCTAAGGGCATTCTGCCCGGCTTGAAAGAAGGCAGAGGAGGCAGGGAGCAAGGAAAGGGGAACTGAGCTCAGAGCTCTGGGGCCAGAGCCTTTCTTCCTAGGACTCAGCCATGGGAACAGATGTGAGGAAGCAATCCAAGTCACCTGCCTTTGTAAAGACCCTCACAACCTGATGATAACCTTTCACACACAAATATCCTAAGGGACACAGAAGGCCAGTCTCTTCCAGCTTGCAGAGAGTGTATGAAGGCTGCCTGACCCTTCCACATCAGTTCCTGCATGAGTATGCATACATGCACAGAGGATGAAAGATACAAGCATCATCTCTTGTACCACAGGGTAGCATCTTGCACCTCATAGGTGGGCACCTCCTACTGTGAGCCCAAACAATCGTCTTGTAGCTTCTAAGAGCTTTGCCCTCTCCAAGAAAGGGACACAGTACCCCAGCACAGTGCAGACCCTCCCTGAATTATCATTAGAAGTGTCTGTCATCAGCATTCAGGTCAGTCAGGAGAACTGCCTGAGTACTTCATTTGAGAAAGAATGGGGGAGGGGGAGGAGAAGGGCACAAAAATGGTTCCCCCTTTCTGCCCACAGACTGGTGTACTGGTAACAGTATTTTTCTAATCTCCATCTGAACTGGTTATAGACCCTCACACAAGTTGCTTCACAGTGAGATTTTATTTTAATTAATTAATTTATTAAGTTTTTTTTTTTTTTTTGAGACAGGGTCTCAATGTGCAGCTCTGGATGTTCTGAAACTATGTAGACGCCAAACTGGCCTGGAACTCATAGAGATCCCCTTGTCTCTGTTTCCCCCAGTACTGGGATCAAAGGTGTGTGTTATCAAACCCAGCCATTGTGAGATTTAATGTGATCATCCGAGGGGTGGGGAGATGGCTAAGTTGGTAAGGTGCTTCCCGCATGAGCACGAACAAAGTGAGTCACAAACAAGCCAGGCACGAGGCTATCCACCAGGAATCTCAGTGCCAGGCCAGCAGACAGGGGGAGCCCTGCAGCTGCCTGAGTTGGCAAGCTCCAGGTTTAGGGAGAGACCCAATCTCAAGAAAACAAAGTGGACAGAAAGTGAATTGGCTTAACTATTAAGGCTCTTGCCACACCACAAGCCTGGAGACTTGAGTTCAATTCCCATAACTCATATAAAATCAGAAATGTCAATCAATCAAACTCATCAATGTCAATATCAACCTCTGGCCCCCACATGCATGAGCTCACACTTGCATGTGCACCTGCACTGACGTGAATAAGTACAAAACATGCACACACACACACACACATACACACACACACATACACACACACATGAAAAAACATCTTTTAAAATAGAAATGACCTTCTTTTTAAAAAGATTTATTTATTTTATGTATATGAGCGCACTGCAACTGTCTTCAGTCACACCAGAAGAGGGCATCAGACTCCATTACAGATGGTTGTGAGCCACCATGTGGTTGCTGGGAATTGAACTCAGGACCTCTGGAAGAGCAGTCAGTGCTCTTAACCGCTGAGCCATCTCTCCAGCCCTAGAAATGATCCTTTAAGGCTTTCAGCTTAGGATGAGGGTCTGGAGAAAGGACACCAGATCCAGAGGGTGACAGAAGAGGCCCCCGAAGGAGTCAGGCAGGGGAGCTAAGACTTTCACAAAGAAGCACGACAAGGAGAAGAAGCTCTAGGGACTGAAGGTGAAAGCGACAGGATTCTTAGTCACAGGAGAAACTAGGAGATGTGGACAAAACGGGGCTGTTCCTTGCGTCTGAAATGGTCATCACTGATTCCATTCCTGCTTAAGCACCTGCATTTCTTGGACGCTTTTGTACATATAATCAACTTGGGGAGAGAAGTGGGGGAAGAAAGAGCATTCAGCTAGAGGGGCCAGCTCATGACAGTTGTCCTTAAGACACCACTATATTTATTATTGCTGTATTATTTTTGTCTTAGGTTTTCTTTTGCTTGTTTTTTGAAACAAGGTCTTTCTGTGTAGCCCTGGCTCTCGTGGAACCCACTATGTAGACTAGTGCCTTGAACTCACAGCTATTCACCTGCCTCTGCCTTCCGGGTGCTGGCTGGGGTTAAAGGCATATGCTACCCAGTTTCTTATAGCAACCAGGACCACCAGGCCAGGGACGATACCACCTACAGTAAACTCACCCTACCACATCAGTTATCAACTGAAAAAACATGCCCTACCTCGTTGTCTATGGAGAATCCTGTGGAGGCATGTCCTTTTTCCCAGAGGACACTCACCTGTGTCAAGTTAATATGAAATCTAGCCAGCACACTTTTTTTTTAAAGATGAATTTTATTTTATGTGCATGAGTATTTTGCCTACATGTATGTACATGCACCACTTGTGTGCTTGGTGCCACAGAGGTCAGAAGAGGGCATCGGATCTCCTGGATCAGATGGTTGTGGATCGTTATGTCATTGCTGGGAATTGAACTCAGGTCCTCTGCAAGAACCAACTATACAACTCTGGCACGGAGAAAGACTTCTCTTTAAATCTATTTTTATTTTAAAATGTACTTTATGCACATGTGCGTTTTGCCTACCTGTGTACATGTGCATCACAATGTGTGCTTGGCGCCCCCAGAGGTCAGAGAGGATTATAAACCCCTGGAACGTGGGCTGTGGATGGTGGTGAGTCAACAGCGGGTTCTGGGAACCAAACCCTGGTCCTCTCCAAGAGCAACAAGTGCTCTTAAGCACTGAGCCATCTCTCCAGCCCTGATTATTTACTATCAACACTGTGGAAAGAGTGGTTGGCAAGACTGACAGTGTAGCCAGAGCCTCCAGTGTGGAGTCTTATGAACACCAGTGAGTCGAATCTGGTGTGAATCGAGTGTGTAAACTCCAGCAGCGTCAGAAGGTGAAAGCACCTGACTCTCCCAGCTCAAGGGACGCTCTCCCAAGTGCAGCAGGAGAAAAGGAGGGACTTACAAAGCGAAGTGGACAGAGTATGGTAGTAAGAGAGTCTTCGGGCTGGGCTGGGCCAGCTGTGCCTCGTTCCTCAAGGCTTTCTTACAAGGTTCTCCAACCCCAGACCTGAACCTTCCTCAGATCTTTTTGATCTTTTTTTTTTCCGGAGCTGGGGACGGAACTCAGGGCCTTGCGCTTGGTAGGCAAACGCTCTACCACTGAGCTAAATCCCCAACCCCTCAGATCTTTTTTTTAAAAGATTTATTTATCGTATATAAGTACACTGTAGCTGTCTTCAGACGCACCAGAAGAGGGCATCAGATCCCATTACAGATGGGTGTGAGCCACCATGTGGTTGCTGGGAATTGAACTCAGGACCTCTGGAAGAGCAGCCAGTGCTCTTAACCACTGAGCCATCTCTCCAGCCCCTCAAGTCTTTTTCTGTTTCTTCTCTTGGCTTCTCCACTTCAATAGATGGTTATAACCACCCACCCAATTTATTGCTTAAGGCATAAATCTGGAAGTCATCCTTGATTTCCCCTATCCCTACTCTCTACATGGACTCTTACCAGGGAGCACTGGTCTGTATTCCAAAATGGACACCCAGTCCAGGCTCTTCCCTCAGCACTTCCACATAGCGCAGAACAGGTCAATTTTTTCTTAGGCCTCCGCTCTAATCTTGACCCATTTAATTAGTGTGTGTGTGTGTGTGTGTGTGTGTGTGTGTGTGTGTACACAGGTGTGAGTGTACAGGTGTGTGTGTGTTTACAGGTGTGTGAGTGAACAGGTATGTGTGTATACAGGTGTGTGTGTATAGGTGTGTGTATAGGTGTGTTACAGGTATGTGTTTTTACAGGTACGTGTGTGTCAAGTGTGTGTGTACAGGTGTGTGCGAGTACAGGTGTATGTGTACAGGTGTGTGCATGTATAGGTGTGTGTGTATAAGTGTATGTGTATAGGTGTGTGTACAGGTATGTGTGTATGAGTGTATGTGTATAGGTGTGTGTACAGGTGTGTGTACAGGTGTGAGCACAGGTGTGTGCACAGGTGTGTGCACAGGTGTGTGTGTACAGGTGTGTGTACAGATGTGTACAGGTGTGTGTGCAGGTGTGTACAGGTTGTGTGCAGATGTGTACAGGTGTATAGGTGTGTGTACAGGTGTGTGAGTCAGCACAAATACCAGGGTGTGTGTGTAAGTCAGAGAACCACTTTGTGGACCCAGGTCTTACCTGAGGCACGGACTCTCCTGATGTTTGCACTGTGCCACACTCTCCAGGTGGTCTTCCAGTTCCCAGGTGATTCTCACGTCTGCACCTCCCATCTTGCTGCAGGATCGCAGATCCTACCACATCCTACATTTTCTATGGATTCCAGGATTAAACTCCAGGCCTGGGTGCCCGGCATCTTTCCTTGCTGATCCATCTCTTTTTCACTACCCACCACGTCCCCATGCTTGCTAAAAGACGAGATCTCAAGCTGTAAGCCAGGTTGACATGGAACTGGAGACAACTCACCTGCCTCAGCCTCCCTAGGGCTCGGATTAAAGGCATGAGCCACTGTGCCTGGTCTAGGGTAATCTCTTAAAAACACGAGGTGATCTGGGCGTGGTGGTGCATGGGGAGGCAGCGGGATCTCTGAGTTCAAGGTCTACAGAGTGAATTCAGGACAGTCAGGGTTACACATGGAAACCATGTCTTGAAAACCCTTAAAACGAACAAACAAGTAACAAACACACCACAAGCTGGGATGCTAGAGAGGTGGGTTGGTGGTGAGGAATGAAGAGGAATGAAGGTTGGTTCCCAGCGCCCACATCAGGTGGCTTCTGTAACTCCAGCTCTGAGTTCATGACACCTCTGGCTTCCAAAGGCAGCTGCACACACACACACACACACACACACACACACACACACACACACACACACACACACACACGCTTATAGACTGGGCTGGCGAGATGGCTCCTGGCCCGCAGGCTCCTTGAGCACAGCCACCACTATCACATTTGCTCTTCATACACTCTGAGGCAGGTGTGGACTCAGCTCTTGTAATGTGTATTGAAGGGCAGGCTTGATTAATGCTCTGTCGACCTTGAAGAGGGGCGTGAAAGGGTGAATCAGTCCTGCAGCCAAGACTCAAACCTGCTTCACCAGGGACTAGCCTCCCCTCTCTTCCTTCCTCTCAGGCCTGTCTGCTGGCAGCCTCCTAATTATATTTTACTTGACTATAAATCTTTTTGTTAAATGTAATTGAATAATACACCTTTCGAATCATCACATTAACCTAGCATCCGCTCGAAGGTGGTAATTAGCTTCCTAGAATTTCTCACTAGTTTGAAGAGGACTGGCTCCGAGATCATCCACTGCCAACCTTGAATGTGTAGGCCAGCCCCGCGTCCCTGAGAAAGGGCGGGTGTTGAGGAGCCAGGCGGATCTGGCGCCCCTCTCTCCTAGCTCCCTGGCTGAGGAATCAAACCGCCAGAGCAGTGCCCCGCCCCCAGCCCTGCACTTCCTCTGGGATCTGGGGTCTGTGATGTCACTTTCAACCTCTCTTGGACTCATGGCTCAGAGCACCCTCAGCTGGAGTTTCAGGAGGAAGGGAGAGGAACGGGGCAAACACACTAGCAGGCACTTGAAGTGAGCCAGGCAGTCCCAGCAATCCTTGCAGCTGTCTGAATACTGAGAGGCTCTGAATGCTGGGGTAGAACTCCCTGAAACACTAGCTAAGGGCGGCTGGGACTTGGTGGTGTGAGCCTGTAATCCCAGGATCACCAGGAAGAGTGAGGTCTGACGCTAGTTAAACAGGGAAGACGAAACAAAAACAAACAATAAAGCTACCAAATCCTCAGGTGGTGCCCCCTCAGGTGGTGCCCCCTCAGGTGGTGCCCCCCCTCAGGTGGTGTCCCCTCAGGTGGTGTCGCCCCTCAGGTGGTGTCCCCCCTCAGGTGGTGCCCCTCCTCAGGTGGTGCCCCCTCAGGCCCTGCCTGGTTCTTCAGCTTTCCTGATCTCCCAGGCCTGACCCCCCGGGGGATCGCCCTTAACAGGTTCTTTCACATCCCACATCCTGTTCATCAGAGAATATGTCTGATCTGTCTGGCTCCACTGCACTGCCCTCTCCTGGGGCAAGGGAGCTCCCCATCTCCTTCTTGTGGACAGTTTCCACCACTGTCCTTGATTGGATGTGACTGTAGTGTTGTGTGCATCTCCACTCCCAACTACTTTTGATGCATTGGCCAGAATGATTAATAATGATGATGATGATGATGATGATGATGATGATGATGATGATGACGACGACGGTGGTGGTGGTGGTGATGATGATGGTGGTGGTGATGGTGATGATGATGATGATAATGATGATGATGATGATATGAGTGGGGTGGCTTATGTCTTTAATACCAGTACTCAGGAGGCAGAGGCAGGTGGATCTCTGAGTTTGAGGCCAGCCTGGTCTACAGAGACAACCAAGGTCACACAGAGAAACTCTGACTCAACAAACAAAACCCTACAGTTTTATTTAGATAATACATATGTGCAAAGTTTAGAAGACGATGACATTTAGGGCAGTCATAGACTTGTGTGACGTCTTCATCACTATTTTGGGACCAGCAAGCTGGTTCAGTGGGTGAAGGTGTTTGCTGTCAAGACTGCTGACCTAAGTTCGATCCCCTGGGGCCCAGATGATAGAGGTGAGAACCAACTCTGATAGGTTGTCTTCTGGTCTGCATACATGTACTTTATTGTACATGCATGCGCATGGGAGGCTCAGTAGCACTTGCTGTTCTTCCGGGGAACGCGAGTTCATTTCGCCAGCAAGCGTTCGCCAGGTAGCTCGCAACCACCTGTAGCCCAGCTCCAACGGCTTTGGCCTAATGAGCGCCTGCACTTATGTACACAAACCCCCAGCCACACATACACACACATGATTACAGATAATAAATACGTAAACCTATTTTTAAAAGCCCACTTTAAACATCACCCCCTCAAACCCACATCCAGGTGTATACTTGCCACACATCTCTAGCACTAGACACAGGCCGAGTGGTGTTGACAAGGTCTTCTGTAACCCAGGCTGGCCTCCAGCTCAGTACCTACTGGGCTTGCTGCATTTTCCCTTCTCCATCCCGAGTCCTGGGATGCCAGGAGTGTGCCAGCGCCACTCAGCCAATAAGTTTCTAGGACCAGTGAGATGACAGTCGTCGCTGCTCAGGATGGACACCTGTGAGACGGACAACCTTCTCTGACCTCACTTTTGTCAACTCTACTTTTGTGCCCAGGTCCCCAGCCTTCTGGGACAGAATTGTCTCAGGGCTTTTGCTCCCTGCCTCCCAAACGTCTGAGGTATTTGAGGTATTCTGTGCACTACAGTAATCCCTTTCAGAGCCTTCCTTACTCCCCCACCTTTAGTACAAACAGCCACTGCGTACACTATGTATTTTACAGTTGGATTCATGGTCTCAGTCTCCCAGCTTGGATTTCTGCACAGCTCCCTACGGTGGCCGTTTTAGTACTACCCCAGTACTGAGGACAGGAGCAAGCAGGGACTAAGGAGTCCAAAATCAGCACCTGTGCTGGGATGTAACAGTGCACGTCACAGTGTGGGTCCTCCAGCCCCATCTCTCCACCCCAACCGCCACCACTCCAAGGGGAATTCCTGGTGCCCGGTCTTTTGGCAATGAAGACCTGCTCAGAGCCCCAGCTCTTAGACTGTAACTTTCTCTCCTTTTGCTCCCTGTTTTCCTTCTCAGTCTTCTCAGTTCTTGTCCCAGAGGCACCCTCTTCCCAGAAGCACCCTTTTTCCCTCTCCCCTAACCAGCCCCTGGAGGGGGCAAACAGCCTTCGTGGCAGGAAAGGTAGTCAGTCAGCTGCAGGGCTGCTGTTCACCTGCTCTGTGTGCTAGGCTAGCACGGGCACAGGGCCTTACGTAGGCCAGCGCTGCCTGAGTCACCGGTGGGAGAATTCTAGTTCTGTTCTGTCCTGTGCTCACTGCCCGATCACTTGGGCTTAACATGGCTGAAAGGACTAAGAAACTAGTCAACAAAATTTTCAATTATTATTTAAACCAATTAAATAAGAATTTGTGGGGAAGGCCCCTGATTCCCTGAGAAGCTGGAATAGATTGCATGTTTGTCGTTCATCCTGTGGCGCAGACATTATCCCCACTTTACAGATGAAAAGCCAGTGCCAGAACGAGGATCCAGGTGCTGGACTCTAGACTTTCTGAGCGGTCGCTTCAGGGACTGAGATGGGGTTGACATTTGTCACTTTGTTTTTTCTTTTTTTTTTTTTTTTTTTTTTTTCTGGGGCTGGGGACTGAACCCAGGACCTTGCGCTTCCTAGGTAAGCGCTCTACCACTGAGCCAAATCCCCAACCCCTGTCACTTTGTTTTTCAATTCAGGGTCTCTCTGTGGTTCAGGCTGGACGCTCAGCAATCTTCCTGTGTTTGCCTTTTGTTTTTTTTTTTTTTTTTTTTTTTTTGAGACACGTTTTCTCTTTATAACCCTGACTGTCCTGGAACTCACCGTGTAGACCAGGCTGCCCTTGAGCTCACAGAGATCCCCTGCCTCTGCCTCCCGAGTGCTGGGGTTAGAGGCCTGTGCCTTTAATCTGCTGCTTACGTGTTGGGGTTACAGTACTGTGTCACTGTGCCTGGCTCATTTGCTTTTTGGGTCGCACCATGTAGCACTGGCTGATCTAGAACTCACCATAAAGACCAGGCTGCCCTTGAACTCAGAACTCTGCCTGCCTCCGCCTCCTGAGCGCTGGGATTACAAACATGAACCACCACACCCAGCCTCCCACTCACTTTGAATGTTTTGTGGTGTGCGTGCGTGCGTGTGTGTGTGTGTGTGTGTGTGTGTGTGTGTGTGTGTGTGTGTCTACATGCACTCAGCTGCGGGGGGCGGTGTCAGATCCCCCTGGAGCTGTAATAAAGCCTGCTGTGTGGTGGGAATCGAACCTGAGTCTTCTGCAAGAGTGCTGTGTACTCTTAAGCACAGCGAAGCCATGTTTCTGGATCCCTCATACATATCTATATATATTTAAAAAAAAAAAAAAAGACTTTCTGTAAATTCATGTCTGAATGTCTGCCACACGTGTGCAGGTGCTCTCAGAGGCCAGAATGGAGCACCATGTCCCTGGAGGAGCTAATGCTTCGGACAGTAATGATCTGTCCAACATGGGTGCTGGGAAGTGAACATGGGTCCTCTACAAGAACAGAAAGCACTGTTAACTGTTGAATCATCTCCCGCAGGCCTACAATCCCAGCACGTGGAAAGCGAACGCAAGAGGAGTTCAAGGTCATTCTTAGCTACGACTTGACCCTGTGTCAAAAAAAAACCCTCACAGACTGTGCTGGACCTCTTCTGCTGACGGCAAGCATAGACCTTGGATTCTTTGCTGAATCCCTCCTGCGTGCTCTTTGTATTTTGTGTGTGTGTGTGTGTGTGTGTGTGTGTGTGTGTGTGTGTGTGTGTGTGTGTGCACGTGTGCGTGTGAATGAGTGCACACTTGGACCATGCTTGTCTCAAGAATGTCCTAGAACGATCTAGCAGGCAGTTCTCTCCTTCCACCTGTGCATGTTTGCTGCAGGTTGAACTCGAGACTTGAGGTCTGTATGGCAACCTCTTCCTGATCTCATGGGTCCCTTGAATCCTCCTACATTTCTATTTCTATTTGATAGGAAAGAAGATTCCTCCTTGCCTGTTCTCTGTCTAGTCTCCCTCCTGGAGCTGCGATGAGCTTTTGCAGAGGCATTTTGGTATGGTTTTCCTGTGCTCAGAATGTCGCCAGAACCCTTCCGATGTCTTGCAGAGGACCAGGCATTGTAGCCTGTGCCTCTGTCCACTCATCCATCTTCCTGGCTGCTGGCCCTCGATGGCTGCTCCAGCCCATTGATCCTTCTCCACATCTGTTCTGCTCCACAACTGGACCTGGATGGTCTCAGTGTCTGGGCCAGCGACCTCTTCCCCCTCCAAGGTGGGTAGCTCAGATGCTGTCCTTCCACTCTGAGGCCTCCTCTGACCTCCTCTCAGCACCTCACTCTGACCTGGGCGAGTGGCAGCACTTTCTCCCTTCTGGCATACAAACCATCCCACTAATGTGGTAAGTTTGTCTCCCCAGCGAGAACAAAGGTCTTTAAAGGTAAGGTTCTCAAGTGTCCCAGCCGCCAAGGAGTGCCAGACCCACAGGAGCACCTCAGAGGGTGACCACATAAACATGTCAGGCTCAATGGGGAACACTTCTCCCCTTCCCCACTCAAGTTCTTCACAAAACTTAAGGGTAGAGACTAGGAGCCTTTTCTTCCCAAAGACTAAGAAAATTAGCAGCACGCGGCATATATATATTGTTCCTGTATATCTTCCAGAACAGTCAGCAACAAGTCCTCAGGGCTCTGGACACTGTGCCGTTCCAACCACCCTTCTTTACTCTAGGTCTAGGTCAAGCATCAATATGTCTTCCAGGAACATTAAGGGGCAGGGGTCGGGGTAGACAAAAGCTAGTCGGTCTGGTCCATCTTCCCTTGTATGGGGAGTGGGAGAGAGAGGCTGGGGCTTCAGCGGTCCTGGCTTTACCCTATAAATGCTGAGCAGTTCAGAGGGGTTGTCTGTCATCTCTGAGCCTCCAGTATCCCCATCTGTTAAGTGGGGCCATGATGCTACCCTGCTACTCTGGACAAGTTAGGGTCAGCTGGTAGGAAGTTCCTCACTGGCACTGGTCTGGACCAGAGTGGTGGTCTCCATGCTCCTGTCTCACCTGCTGGAACCTAACCCCTTATACATCCGTCACATTTTTTCCCCTTGAGACATGGTCTTGGGCAACTCAGGTTGCCCTCTAACTTGCCATGTAGCCAAGGCTGGCCTTCAACTTCTGACCTTCCTGTCTCTATCTCCAAAGTATTGAGATTGCAAGAGAGCATCCTCTGCGCCAAGCTCAATCCAATGCTGAAAACTCCTCCATAGTTCACATCCCTTCCCGGGATGCAGTAAGTATGCTGATGCTGCCTCTGAGTTCAGGACTTGGGCTCCGGAGCCTGGCTCTGAAACTTGCCTCTTGGGCCAAGTCGCTTAACCTCATTGAACCTCAGGTGACTCATCTGAGCAATGGGTGTCAGATCTGTGTCCTGTGGTCACTGCAATGTGTAAAGCAAGGCAGCTGAAGTGAGCTTTTGTCTTATGGGGGATGAATCTTAGTCCTCAGAGCCTGGGATCAGAGCTGCCTGTAGGAGTCAAACGGTAGGAAGGTCTGACCACTAGTACAGCCAAGCTGTGGGCCAGCTCATCTGCTCCTGGTTTCTCTGTTTACAGCAAGTCTGCCCCTTATAGGCCCTCTGGCTGGGGCTTCCGTGTGCCCCCGTGTCCCCCCATATATGCCCGTGTGTGTGCCTGTGTGTGGCGTTCTTGCTCCTAGATTGTCCTTTTGCTCCTTACCCACCTGGAAGCTCCTACTCATCAGTTCAGACCTCATTCAAGAGGAGGGTTGTGGTACTTTAAAAAAATGAGGCAGAGGAATTGCTGTAAGTTTAAAGCCAGACTGGGTTACAGAGTGGCATCCTATCTCAAGGGTATGTTACACATGCTGGCAATCCCAGGACTTGGAAGGTTGAGGTTGGATGACCAGGGGCTCAAAGTCATTGGATGCACTGCAATGAGGTCAGCCTAGGCTACATGAAACCCTATTTCAAACAAACAAAATTAAGGTGGGGGAAAAGACCTAATCCAAGCTTCCTTGCCCTGTACCAACTGCTAGCAATGGCAATAGGCCTTAGAACCAGGCATTCTGAATTGGAATCCAGCTCTGCCACTCCTAATTGGGTGACCTTCACCTGGGTCTCAGTTTCTGGATCTGGGAAATGGGTATGATTATAATAAAACACATAAAGTTTTGAGGAATATGTGTAGTGTTTGTTCCCACTGGGCATGGCAGCATATGCCTTTAATCCTAACACTTGGGAGGGAGAGGCAAGTGATCTCTTGTGAGTTTGAGGCCAGCCTTTGTTTCCAGATTTGGCACAGGAAATTACTTGTAAAGGGTAAGGGCCATTATTCTGTCCCCTACTAGGCTGTGAGCTTCCAGGGCCAGAGCTGAGCTGACTTTCCTGGCTCTATCCCTGATGGCCATCCCATTTCAATGTCCTCCCCATTTTCCACAGAGGGAAACTGAGGCCCCAGGGAAAGTGTCTTAAAGTTCTAGTAAGGGATGAGTAGCAGAGCCCGAGTCCATCCTGGGTGTGGCTGACTACAACTCTCTGGGCTCAGTTTCTTCATGTGAGAAATGGGATGATAGACACTCCATGGAGTAACCTGTGACTGTTGCAAGAATGGGGGAGCAGGGTAATGTATTTGGGATAAGAACTTTCTGGGGTACAACTGAGGAACTGATATTGCAAGGGCCAGTGTCCCAATACCTCTCTCCCTAGGGTTTCTCTGGAGCCTGGGGCCAATTCAGAAAATCTTCCTTTTCCTGGGCCACTGCCAGCCCCTCCACCCCTTCCTCCAACCATCCACTGCAAGACAATGGTGGGCTGGCCCAGCCTTTGTGAGCGGGGTCAGACCAGTTAATCTGGGGCTGGGCTGGGGAGGGGCATTTGGGGGCTGCCTGTGAGGATGGCAGCCCAGCCGGCTGGTGAGAGTTGAGGGTGTTGGAGGCAGGGGGCTGAAGAAGTAAAAGCTTGAAACAGGCTTTGGGGAGCATTTCCTCTGAATGTAGATTTGAGCTCCTATTAAACTTGCCAAAAATTTGTGTTAGCTAATGGATTCTTAATTCTGTCTAAAATGAGAGAGGGAAAATTATGCCATTCATCTTGTATTGGTTTGAAATTACATCTGACACCTAATCGATCATACTGTGGAACATTAACTCTTTGGAAGAGACCCAACTTTTTCTCTCTCCCTCGCTTTCCAGGGCTGGGGAGCCTCCCCCACCTCTGATTCCTTCTTTTGTATTTCATTAACTAAGCAAAGCTCTGGCAGTCTCTCGGGTGAGAGGAGCGGAGGCTGGGGGAGGGTTCCTTTAAATCAAGGGAGATAATCAGCACCCCCCCAATCCTTTGCCCCAAAAGAGCAACCACTTTCAACCTTCAAGTGACCTCTCTGGTCCTGCTTTCCCCATGCACTGTGAGGCATAGAAATGCAGACTTAAAGGCATAGGGGTGGGGGTGACCTCAGAGCCACCTTGGGTGCACCAGGGAGAGGTGGGGGGCCAGGCAACAGGAACCTGCACCTGGGGCTGGGGCAAGGGCCGTGGCAGGGTGCTCACCTGCGACTGGCCTGGCAGATGGGTGAGGAGGAGAGGGCAGACAACAATAGATTTGCCCCTGAGGATCCTGATGAGCTCGAACTGAAAACCCCAACCCCAGACCTGCTTTTCCAAGGGGAGGACTTTCTGGCAGCAAGGAGAAGCCACTGGAGGCCGCCAGTCCTGGGCTAGGATCCCGGCTGCACTCCTCACAAGCTGTGTGACCTTGGGCAGATTACATAAGGCTCGAGTCTCGGTTTCCTTCTCTGTCAGGGCAGGATGGAGATGGTAACACCTCAGCACAGGCCTGGGTGGGACGGGATGGCACGACCCAGTTAAAACTAGGACAGAGCCCATCAACTGGCACATAGTAGGTACCCAGGAAAGGTGTGGACCAGATCTTCAGCCCCTCCCCCTGCTTCTGCTTCCTGTTCCTCCTTATTCCTGTCTGATCAGCTCCTCCCTCTTTCTCTGCTACTGCCAAGGCAGATGAAGGTCAGGAGCTACAAGGCCCCAGCAGGCCAGGAGGGCTAAGCCATACCAGGAGGAGGCTGGGCCCAGGTGCTCTTCTCTCCCAGAACTGTTCCCTGGCGGATTTCTCCTGCTGAGGAGCTCCCTCAGCATCTCCCACCATGCTGAGGCGGGAAAGTGGGGTCACAGGGAAAGGAAGGTGAGGCCAGCAGGAAGCAGCTCTCCGTTTGGACCAAAGTTTCTTGCTTTCACTTAGAAACTTCTGACTTCTGCCTGTGGCTTCCTGGTCTCTGTTCCCAGTCTAAGAGGGGTGGATAGGATCCCTATGGTGCTTCCATAGACCTGCAAGGGCCCAGATTCCATCCCAGCAGTGCACGGGGGGAGAGGAGAGGGGGCAAGAAGTCCCATGGTTTCTTCCTTAGCTTAGGACACCAGGGATGAGTGTCTGGGGTACTGCCCATAAAGCTGGGTCGGCGATGGAGAATGGCAGGCAGTTGGCCTTTGCACTAAACAACAGGGGTGCTTGATGCCCCTTTGCAAAGATTCAGTTAACCTCTGGACCTCTTCAGGGTAAACACCACTCTCCAAAAGCATGAACACATGTGCAGATGAAGGGCCGGGCTGCTTTGAGCAACTGGTTGTGCCTCTCTGGACAGCTGTCCCAGGGGCAGAGAAGAATGTCTTAGAAGCCCCCGCTCTTCAAGGGCCTTTGAAGGAGCCCAGCACAGGAACTCCTAATGATGGCACATCTTCTCTGACACCCTCATTTTGAAAAGTTGGCAGCCAAGACTCAGCAAGGGGCTAAAACCGGCCAGGGCCACCCGGGGAGGCAGGAAGAACAATGTGGGCCTCCCAACCCTCCGTTTAGGGTTCTGCTTCTCCACCTGGATCAGGAATCTACAGGGACATTTTTCTGGATGACACTCAAGTTTCAGGAGCTCAGAGCATGTAAGAGGACTGGATTTGGGGAGGCAGTGTGAGAGCTGAGAGGCTCCCCTGAGGAGAGAGGAGAGCAGAGGGCAAGGGGAACTGACACAAACATTCTAAGGCAGGAATTTTATTGTTAAATGTCTCTTCTGTGGGGAGTTCACTGTTTCCCAGGAGACGCCTGATGAAGCCCCTTCCTGCCAGCCTCCCTGGTAGCCACTAGGCGGCCATGGCTTCCTCTTCTGCCTGGAGACTCCACATGGAGGGGTTCACAGTGTTTGTATTAATAGTGCTGAGGGCTGGAAGCACCGAGAATGGAGCAGAAGAGCAAGGATATGGGGACAGCCAGGTCAGTTGGGGAGACTGAGGCAGCTGCCTATGGGGCCATATTGGCCAAGGTTCTAGTACAGGTTGGCAGGCTTCACTAGACACACATACTGAATTACCTCTGACTACGAGGTATGTGTGAGAGTACCATTTTACATGACTGCCCATCAAATGGCGGTGTTTTTATTGTGGTTTTTCACTTGAACATAAATATTATTTTAAAAAAAATTTAGAACAATTGTTTGCTATGAAAACAGGTAATCCCAATAAAAACAGAAAGAACAAGAGTACGGACTCAGATTTTATGATCTTCCCTTCCTCTAGTGAGTCTATGTCAAAAGTGTGTTCATGAGGGAGGAAAAGCATCATGATGCTGTAGACTGTTCTAGAATCTGGGAGCTCCTGCTACTGCAAACGCCCTTGTACTGGAAAGACTCAGAGTGGCTTTTCCTGCCACACGCCCCACAGGTGCCCATTTTCAAACTGCCACCTACTGGCCCTGTGCAGGTCACCCAGTAAATGCGGATTGGAACTGGATTCACAGGAGAGACTGACCTACACTACACAAAGGCTTCAAAACTGCAATGGTGACCTCAACTGCATCCACCAACAAAATCTGTCACAGTTCTAGAAGAAATGGTCTCAAGTGCTCCACAAGTCCCCCTTTCCCGGGATGTGGGCATGAGTTACTTGGAGGGTCCCGTATAGATTTATCAGATCCTTAGATGGGACACTAGTGGGGGAGACTGTTGGGGCTGGTAGCCAGGCTCTGGGGATAGGAGTGGTGAGAGAGCCTGAGTGAACTTAGATATTAAATATGAAATGCCATGCCAAATGCACACACAAGTACACAGAGGTGAGGGGCAACTTTTCTTTCTACTCTGAAAGGAAGCAATGTTGGCTAGAAGGTCCAGGTCATCTCAGTAAAGGAATTAAATCTGTGGAGGAGACTCACCTCCCTCAAGTGATCCACCCGTAATAGCCCCCCAGCATCCTCTTGTTTCTGGTGGACTTGCTTAGGGCCCTGCCACCAACATGTTGTAAATTACATAACCATTGATGTGCTGGAAGGTACTAATTAATCTTACTGTACAGACAAACCGTGGCCAGGAAAGGAAGTTACTCACCCGGATCACAGGCCAAGTGGCAGAGTGAAGACACTCCACCTTCAGGCCTGGTACCCGGGTCTTTTCTTTCCACCAAGGTTTCAGCCCTTGATTGCGGGCGGGGTGTGGGTACCCGATTTCGGGGACTGGTCCTCTTGCTTAAAGGTCCTCCAGTTTCTGGGCTGACTGTACCCAGGATTCTTCACCTGAGAACTATACTTGGATGCCCAGGAGACCTCGCTTCTCAGAGATGTCACCTTTTCCATTCTGCTGGGTCTTGCTCGTCTTAGTTCACAGTTCAGCTCCATTCTCCTTCCCCACCCAGACACCTTTCTGATTTGGGGGGTGCTCCCACTCCGTCCCATCCGACTGGCCACCGCGGGGCGCTGAGGGCCCGTAGCCGGGCGGCATGGGGAGCGGCTGGGTCGAGGGAGGGACGGGAATGGGCCCCGCAGATGCCGCTTCCCTCCCCCTTCCTTGGCCGGGGCCCCCACGGTGTCGGGGAGCAGGAGGAATCAATCAGGATAATGAAGCCACAGCCTGCCACGCACCGCGGGGGCACTGAGGAGCGGGGGCCAGTGCCAAGTCCGCCAGACGGTTCGGAGGAGCGGAGCCCGACGCAGCCCGGCGGCGGCTGCGGCTACGGCAGCGGCGACGGAAACCCAGCGCCCGCGCGTGAAGGCCGGACGCCGCTCCGCGCAGGCCCCTGGCAACCGCGCCTTGGCAACCCAGGACGCCCGGGAGAATCTTAAAGCGGCAGCACCACTTTCCCCGGCCGCAACGGTGGGAGCCTGGACTCTGCCAAAAGGGTCCTACCGAGGAGGACTAGTGGTAGATGTCAGAACCTGGGATTCTGACTCATACACTCAATCGCGTATTTATCAAATATATGGAGCCTGCATGCCCAAGCACAGTCTTAAACACTGGAGAGGGAACGGGAGGTGATTAAAAAATGAACACGATCCTGCCTAGAGTTCACAGTCTAGTGCACAAGGCAGACCAGACTGGTTGAGGTGAGAAGGAGCCTGAGTTATCCAGGAGGAAATGGGTTTTGGCTGGAGGCCGAAGAGGTGTGACAAAATATTCCTGCAGTACCTGTAGTAATTAGATTTCTTTCTCCATGGGCTGCGTTATCATTTCTGTCATAGTCCTATGAGATAGCATTGCCCTATCTATCGTCACCATACCCATTCTATTCTAAAGATGAACATTTTAAGCCAGGTGTAGTGATGCATGCTACATCAGTGCTCTGGGGACAGAGGCAGGCGGATTTCTGTGAGTTCAAGGCCAGGCTGGTCTACATAGTGAATTTCAGAACAGCTCTGGTTATGTAGAAAGACCTTGCACTCTCTCTGCTCCTCACCCCCACCCCCACACGCAAAGAATTTAGAGGCCCAGAAAGGTAGAGAGACTTAGCTAGAAGCCTTGCCTTTTGGGAGAATTCATTCGGAGGACTGAGCTGGCTCTGACCAGCTTTCAGTATCATGCTGGTCTGGAAGGTTGTGAGTAAGGACAGCTATTTGAAATTGTCTGACAAGTGAGGAAGGAGGCTGAAGAAAGAGGCAGCAACTCGCCTTTCTGCTGCCTACCAATCTGTCTGTCTTTGTGAGCTGGACTGGCTGTGGGCACAGGGCTGGATGAGGTGACCTCCAGATGTCCCTCTGGTTCTGTGATTTGATATCTCTTGCCTGAAGTCTAGGCGCTGTGCCTCCATTCTGGGCAGGAGTTGTCAGCAGGGAGCTGCAGACTGGGGGCGTCCAGACTTCTGAAAAGAGGGTCAGGGTTGGTGGAGGAGTGTGAGAGGTCGTGAGGCAGAAGTAAGCCAGGTTTACACTATGGGAAGGCCTCACCTTTCTCTCCCCTGCCTGCCCATCTTACTCTTCCTGCTTGTTCATTCAGCTGAGAGTCTGTGCCAGGGCCTGGGAGCCAGGGGCACAAGTAGAGGCTACTGGTGACACAGACAGCATTGTCAAGCTCACTGGGTGGGCTTCTGGCTCCGTCATCTAACGGCCATGTGACCTTTGGCGGGGAACTGGGTCTCCTTGAGCCTCAGTCACCTCCTTTCTAGTTTAAATGTTGCCTCACCTGAAAGAAGGTCTTCATAGATAAGATAGGGGTTATTCTGGGTCACATGGTGGGCTTCAAATGTCATCCCATGGATTTTTTTAAATTTTAATTCATTTTTTCTTTTATTGGATATTTTCTTTATTTACATTTCAAATGTTATCCCCATTCCTGTTTTCCTCTTCCCCCTGCTTCTGTGAGGGTGCTCCCCCATCTACCCACTCCCTCCCACTCCCTGCCCTGGCATTCCCCTACACCGGGGCATGGAGCCTTCACAGGACCAAGGGACTCTCCTCCCATTGATGCCTGCCTGACAAAGCCGTCCTCTGCTACACGTGCAGCTGGAGCCATGGGTTGCTCCATGTGGACTCTTTGGTTGGTGGTTTAGTCACTAGGAGTTTTGGGGAGTCTGGTTGATTGATATTTTGGGTTTTTTTTTTAAGATTTATTTATTTTATTTATATGAGTACACTGTAGCCATCAGACACACCAGAAGAAGATATTGGATCTCAGACGGTCGTGAGCCACCATGTGGTTGCTGGGATTTGAACTCAAGACCTCTGGAAAAGCAGTCAGTGCTCTTAACCACTGAGCCATCTTTCCAGCCCCTTTTTTTTTTTTTTTTTTTTTTTTTTAAGATTTACCTAGTTTATATCTATGAGTACACCAAAAGAGGGCATCAGATCCCATTGCATATGGCTGTGAGCAGATGTGGTTGCTGGGAATTGAACTCAGGACCTCTGGAAAAGGAGCCAGTACTCTTAACAGCTGAGCCATTTCTCCAGCCCCACCCCATGTATCTTTAGTAAGATAAAGGCATGCCTATAATTATAGCTATTAGGGAGGCTGGGCCTAGATTTTCTTAAATTTGTGGCCTGCTTGGGCAACTCAGAGGGGCCTTCTCTCAAACTAAAACGTGTTTAAAGACTAGGGTTGTAGTTCAGTGTATAATTCTAGCAAGAGATCCCGAGACCCTGGGTTCAATCCCCAGCACCAGAGTGTGGGGAAGGTATTATCTTTTTTTTTTTTTTTTTTGTTCTTTTTTTCGGAGCTGGGGACAGAACCCAGGGCCTTGCGCTTCCTAGGCAAGCGCTCTACCACTGAGCTAAATCCCCAACCCCAGTATTATCTTTAATTATGTGTATGCATCTGTATGTGGGTGCTTAAGGAATACAAAGGTAATTGACCCTTGGAGCTGGAGTTACAGCGGTTCACAACTGTAGGTGCTGGGAACCAAACTCAGGTCCTCTGCAAAAGCTGAGCCATCTCCTCAGCCCTAAGATTCAGTCTTGAATCAAGACTAGGAAAGGATAGCAGCGTACACACTGCACGGAGGCTCTAAGAAGCAGTGTCTTGCTGTGACTGGGGAGCAGAGAGGTTAGGGAAGCTTTGGAGCTGGAGTCCAGCTGAAACAGGAAGAACATTCAAGGGAGAGGAAACTGTGGATAAAGGCATGGGTGGGACACAAATCTGTCTTCAGAAACTTGTCCACTTTGGGATGGCAGGAGTGTGGAGATGGCGTGATAGAATTGAGGGAGTGGTCTTGGCTTCCCAATCATGAAATCACCCCTCCTCCTTGCATTGTACTATGCCCTAAATCAGGGAACCCCAGATTGTCAGCACTAGGAAGAAGCCTTAGACACCATTCAGTATTATCTTGCCATTTCACACATAAGGAAACTGAGGCTCACAGAAAGGTAATTGAGGCCATGCAGAACACAGCCATACTGTATCTGAGTAGTCTCGTGTCTTGGGCTTTTCAGATACTGCCTGGAAGTTTCTTTACAATCTACTTCCAAAAAGTATAGGCCCAGTAGCCTTAAAACAAAGAGTATGCTATTTGCATACTGTTTGCATGTTGCTAATTAGATGAGAGAGGCAGATTCACTCAGCTCCTCCCATTCACATCCTAGTTCACTTACTTCGTTGTTCTCAAACATTTGACCTTAATAATGCAAGCCCAGACCTCACTTCTTAAGTTCCCCAGATAGTCTCCTACATTAAGGGTTTGGTCTTGCCTGGTAGTCTTTAGCATACCTTGATGAAGGATATTGTAATAACTTCCAATAGAATGGAAAATGAGAGACTTTCCAGTTCAAAGTTTTCTCTGGGAGTGGGGAACAGTAAATTCTTTCTCCCTATAATCCAGGAGCCATCTAAGTAGACCATGAGAGTGGAGGAGACTGATCCTCAGGGATCTGGTGGGCAAATGCCAGCTGCATGCCCCAGGCCTGCCCCAAGCACCTTGGCTGGCAGCCACACTAGTTCTCGGAGGAGCCAGAATCTTCTTCAAGGGAGAAAGACTCTTGGAGAAGGTTGGTAGCATCTCCTAGCTTGGCAGCATAAGGTCAGGTTGAGGCCACAAAGTGATTTGTAACAGAACCTCTTCTGGGTAGAGCAGATCCAGATTCCTGAGGTACCTATCAACCTAGAAAACTATGAAGCCTTTAAGCATGGTGTCTTGAGGCCATACGCTCAATGCCTCTTGATAATAAAGGCTACCTATAGGTTCACAGGGATAGAGGCTCTGTTGATGTCATCTCCATAGGCACTTTTCAAAAGATGGACCCAGCACCCCTCCCAGATGATATGCTTGAACCTGTCACCTTGTGGTCACCAGAGAATGCTCCATTCTGTGGCTACTACAGTATACAGGATTAACTCAGAGGCTTCCTGTTCCCCTCCTTGCAGAGAAGTTGCAGGTGTCCATCGCCATAGCTGACTCAAGGCAGCTGCTAGAAGCTGAGAAAGGGGTGCATGGAAGACCCTGAGACACAGTTCAGACCAGCAACTGGCAAAAGCTGGCTTGCTCTGCATTAGGAGGGTGGTGGTCTGGGCGTGTGAAGAGAGACTGCTGCTCTGAGTATGAATGATTTCCTTCCATGCAGGGGTGATGGTGACCAGTGTGGGTTCATGCTGTGTTGGCCCCAGCGAGCACCCTAACTAACCTGCATGTGCAGCTATGTGCACACCTCTTAGTGTGCACTGGTGCACGTTGCTCATCTTGGTGGAATCTGCTCCTCCTGTTGATCTCTTCCCTGGAGAGCATGCCTTCTCTTTGTGAGAGATGACCCCACTTTCACTACCCCTAAGCCTGGTTCTTTAAGGTCAAAATCTGTGCCTCCGTTTGCCCATAGGACTAAGCAAAGAAGTCCTTCTTGGTTCTAAGTGGGGGTACCTAGCTCCTTGAGCTTAACTTATATTAATTCATCTGTCCTGGTAGCTCCCTCTTCCCTGAGTATGTCTCATGTCACTACCTCCTCCAATGTCTATATCAAAGGAAGGAGGAACTTGTGGGTATGGGAGGAGAAGGGTAGGTCAGATACTGTTAGATTTTGCCTGGGTCCCCTCAGAGCACTGCTGCTCATTTAAAATTCCGATTTAAAGCGAGCGGCTCTTTAAATTTCCACATTAGCATGCCGCCCTGGTGCCAGGCCAAGGTGTTGGGATGGATTTGGCAGGAACGCCTCCAACAGCGGCAAGCAGCAGCATTTGCCAGCAATAAAACAACGCATGAATAAAAGAAGGCCGCTTGGCAACAGCAGCAGCCCAGGTAGTTGGGTAAGCCCGGGAGAGGCTTTCATGTGCAGGGGCTCAGAGGCATGCAGGCCTCTAAGGGCATGTGTGTAGGCCTCTGTGTCTGACTGGGTCCTCACCCACAATCTATGCCTGTAGTGGAATCCGGTGTGAGAATCCAGGCAAGATTGGGGGGTTTCTCCCATGTGCCTGCCTCACCTCCTCTCAGCAGGGTTATCTTTTTTGGAGGGGGACAGATGCTGCCTTTGATGAGGACACAAGGACTTGGCCTGCAGCCTGAGTTGTCCTGTTTTATTAAGAGACCCAGAGAACAAGTAGGGTCAGAGAGAGCAGCACTGCCCAGAATGGTTTCCGGATCCAGGACCCCAAATATCTGGGTACTAAGGGGTACCATCAGGAGCCCGGCTGAAAAGCTGCTGTGAGGGCTGGGTATTGGAACTGAGATGGCTCAGTTGGACTGCAAGATTGGTAACTGTGTATGTACAAGGTTAGGAATATGGAATGGCTAGTGAGAGCAAGGAACTATTAGGCTTGAACTCCCCACAGACAGGGGGATGGTATTTGAGGTCAGACAGAGGGCAAAAGAGTCAGATAAAACTCTGGGCTGGTGGCAGTATACCACCTATAGGTCTACTTGCTTCCCAAGGTCTGGCTGGACATGGTGCTCCTGGATGCTGTGTCCTTGTGCTCCAGTCACCTGGCTGAGGCTCTGAACTCAGCCCCCAGGCATTTCAAGGAACAGCAGCTCCTTTCTCTGCTACGTTGTCTATCCATCCTTTCCAAAGCCCAGAAAAAGAGGACAGAAGCAGACAGAGGGGTGACACCAGCTGGTCTCTGTAGCTTGGCCAATGCAGTAGAGAGAGTTTTCTTAGTGCACCCTATCCTGATGGCCTCCCTCCTCCCTTAAGTTCACACGACTGACTTCAGGCCTCCACATGGGGACGGGTGGGATTATCTGGTCTTTGGGCTTTCCTGGCCATCTAAGAACTCAAGGAATAGGCAGGGGTGGCTATGCTCTGGCAGAGTGTGACTAGGACTAGTGTTAGTTTTGTCATGATGGCAAATGAGGTGGTTTGACTCCCCACATACCCTCCGTCTTGGTTCACACACCTCAGCTCTGGGGTAAAGAAGCAGTTAATAAGTTTAGGCCAGAGATATATCTCTTCTATCATTCATTCAACAAATACTTTCCAAATAACTGCTTTATGCTGGGCACTGTGCTAGGTACTGAGAACACATAGGTGAACACAAACTGCTCTTTTGGAACTTGTCATCCAAGCAAACAAAGACTGTCACTCAAATGGCTGAACAAAGGACTAGAGAGACCACTCAGTGGTGGAGCATGAATACTGCCTTTGCAGAGGACTCGAATTCAAGTTCCCAGCACACACATCAAGGGACTCACAGCTGATCAGTCAATTCCAGTTCCAGGGATCTGATGCCCTCTTCTGACTTCTGTGGGTACCTGCCCTCATGTACACAAACCCACACACATACATATAATTTTGAAAAATTCAAATGGCTGCACAAACAAAAATGAATTATGCGAAGACCTCAGAAAACAGGACATAGAGCACCATGAAAAAGCAGGAGGAGGGCTGACCTGATGGAATGTGGAGAAGTCAGCATACAGAAGAGCGAAGACCACCAGCCTGGGAGTAGAAGACTGGTGGCAATACCACAAAAGCAAAGGCTAGGTGACTCCCCGTGCTATGTGATGCTGACTCCTCCCTTCCTGGTGAGTGCAGGTATGGAAATGCTCTGGCACTGTGCCTGGCTCACAGTTGGTGCTCTGCAATGCTAGTTCTGTTTCCCTTTCCCAAGCTGAGTTTCCCTCCAGGGACCCAGAACAAAGATGCTGCACAGGCTTAGCCTCTTCCATCAACTCGGGTCCTAGACCCTAGCCACCCAGTTCTCAGTGAAAGACCACACAGCCCACATCGATTCCATCACACAGGGACTGAGACTGACTTCCTTTGCACTGTACTTCCATGAAGGGTCTAGGTCTCAAGAGGAAAATGCTATCCTAGCTCTCCTTCTGAGCCTGAGGAGAGAGATGGAATCCTCAGCAGCAACCAGGTCTGCCCAGGGTGAATCTGAGTGTCTTAGGTGGGGAGGGGGGAGTAGTGGGGAGACGGAGGGGGCTGCTTACTAAGGCGGCGTAGAGCCCAGAGCCTTTTCTATTGCAGACACCCCATCTGTCTCCCACAGAAGGTTCGGGTTGGAAGAGGTTTAGTGAAGGGGGGTTTGGTGGGTACAATTGCATGTCTGTGAGCTAGCATGATGGCTAGCAAGGAAGGTACTGGCCAGGGAAAGTAGAATTGTCTGTGTGTATCAGAGAGAGAAGGGGGGAGGGAGAGGAAGGAGAGGGGCGGGGGGGAGGGACAGAGAGACAGAGGAAGAGGACACACCATTATGAATGCTGTATTAGCCATTTAGGCTCTAAACTTTGGTCTAAAAGTCTAAGGGTTGGGACTGGAAGGTAAGAAAGATAAAAAGGACACCACATAAACCAGGCATGATAGTGCACGCCTTTAATACCAGCACCCAGGAGGCAGATCACAGGAAGGTCTCTGTGAGTTCCAGGTCAGCCTGGTCTACAAAGAGAGTTCCAGGACAGGGCTGTTACACAGAGAAACCCTGTCTCAAAAAGACAAAACAAAACAAAAAATACAAAACAGGGGCTGGAGAGATGGCTCAGCGGTTAAGAGCACCTGACTGCTCTTCCAGAGGTCCTGAGTTCAATTCCCAGCAACCACATGGTGGCTCACAACCATCTGTAAAGAGATCTGATGCCCTCTTCTGGTGTCTGAAGACAGCTACAGTGTACTTGTATATAATAAATAAATCTTTAAAAAAAAATACAAAACAACAACAACAAAAGGACACCACATGACTTTCCCAAGGGGCCTGTTTCATTTGAATTGCCACTGACCAGAGGCCTTAATGTCAACAATGTAATGGAAGCTGGCAGTTTGGAGGGCTGTGGGAAGGGCTATGGGAAGCCCAGTGGGATCAGTTCAATATACCATCCTCTTCCCAGAAACTAGGATACTTCCTACCTTAATATTTAGGGGCTGGAGAGATGGCTCAGTGGTTAAGAGCACTGGCTGTTCTTTCACATGTCCTGAGTTCAATCCCCAGCAACCACATGGTGGCTCATAACCAGCTGTAATGGGATCCAATGCCCTCTTCTGGTATGCATGAAAACACACACATATACATAAGATAAATCTTTGAAAAATATTTAAATTAAATTTGTCCAATTTCAGGGTGTTTTCTTTCATGTATCACTTTAATTGGTCTGTTAAGGTCTAACAAGGTAAATGTTGCTGCTGTACAGATCTAGCTATAACAAGTTTAGAAGATTAAGTAGAATAGCCCAGAA